>NC_056726.1:1072742303-1072779803 GCF_019279795.1 Protopterus annectens | reverse complement strand
TTTTTTTTTTTTAATTTTACATTTGTTAATCAGGATAGACCGACTGGATTTTAATCCATTTTCATTGGAGGCCTGGTGAGAAAAGCTCCAGAAATACATACAAAGTAACTTTGACAGTTTGGTACTTTTGTACAAGAACACATGCATGAATATTCCAGATATGCCAGAATTTATAATAAAACTTAAAAATTATAAACTTTTATTCAAGAACCCATTTATTTTAATGGTACATAGTTGTGTAAGATGTCCTCTAGTTCAGTTGTACAATCCAACAATTAATCTTCTGAAACAGCAGAAGTATCAGAGTTATGGTAATTATAGTTTCAACATGAAGCCAAGCTTTTCAGTGGTACATAGTAAACTGAGAAGGGGTTAGTCAGGGTTTGTACAGGGGCATAGCCAATGTATTTTTAGGTGTTTTTTAACAGATGTTTTCAATTGAGTTAATGAAGGGACTGCTGTGAGTTCAGCAGGAAGTATGTTCCAGATTTTGCCAACAGAGTTCGTAAACAGACAGTCACCAGCTGAGTTGTTAGATTTCATAGTTTGAGCTAGAATTCTATTGGAGGAGAGGAGAGTTTTTAGGTTGCTGTATGGGGTGATAATATTTTTAAGGATGGGTGTGATTTCTGGTTGATAGAGAACTTTGTGTGCAACTATTACTTGATTGTACTGAATTTGGAAGGGTAGTTCTAGCCAGCCTAATGCTTCAAGGCTAAGACAGTGGTGTTGTCTATACGGTGAACCTGCGGCAAATCTGGCAATATTATTATAGCAGCCAGTGAGTTTATTTAGTTCAGATTTACTTAGGTTTGTAAGAATAGGAGAGGCATATAGTAGAGTTGATAGTAAATATTTTCGGACAGTCACAATCCTACCAGATAGCGTAAGGAATTGTTTAATCTTATATAAAAAGCCAAGTTTCTTATTTCCTGTCTTAATACTTCGGTCGATGTCAGCATTGAACTTAAGATTGTTGTCGATTACTACACCTAATAGCTTAGTACTAGGTTCTGCGGAAATTATAGTGCCGTTGTTAGGATTTTATGGTAAGTAATGGCAAAGTAACCTTACAAGTGGGGATGAAGAGTAACAACTTTGTTTTATTTGGATTTAATAACAGATGCTGGTAGATATAGATATACATATAGCTCTATATATATATATATATATATATATATATATGTGTGTGTGTGTGTGTGTGTGTGTGTGTGTGTGTGTGTGTGTGTGTGTGTGTGTGTGTGTGTGTGTGTGTGTGTGTGTGTGTGTGCGTGTTTCTGTGTTTTTTAAATTTTACAGTAGCAAATACTGCCATCAGCAAGGTAGGATGATTGTCCCTTTTGCCTTGCCCTAGATACCCTACTGATGGTAATCCTAGGGGAGTGATCCATATATCGCTGTGTGTTTTATACTAATATATTAATGTGCTCATTATAATGATTATTTTAGGTGAATGGACCCATATGTCTATGTGGGGTCTATATTATAATCGCGAAAGTTTAATAGTTCGAATGCATAAACATTGAACTGTATGCATCGAAATTCTAAATGATCGAACATCTAAAAATATATTTAAAAATAAATATATTTAAAAAAAGAAATAAATAAATAACGAGTGTAGGCAGGGGAGTAAGGACCCCTGCACCCCCTACAGCCCCCGCTACTTAAATTTACCAACTCCAAGATCACGCTACAGTGTAGGAAAGGGAAATCTTCCCTTTCCTCACCATACTCCCTTAAAGTGTGATCTCAGAATGGGTATATTTAAGTAGTGGGGGGTGTGGGGGAAGCAGACCCCGGCATGGGGAACGCAGGGGGGCTTACCCCCTTCCTAAACACCCTTTACTTGTTTTTTTTTTTTTTTTTTTACAGGGTCTATTAGAATTTCTATGGTTTAATGTTTCGATCAGTAAAGTTCGATATTTAGTGATTTGAAGCATTAAACCTTCGAGATTCTAATATAGACCCTTTTATGTGTGCTTTGTACCGAGGATCACAGTGGAAAAATATTTATTATAACTGAAAGAGACCCCAATATTATTTTCGAATATGTTATTTATTTATTTCTTTACCGATAGCTTGATTCTTTTACCACTTAATGATCAGGTGCGAAGGAAAGTCAGACTTGCTAAAACTATTCCATCAGTATTGCTCTCATTAAATCTGTGATCCTCTGTCGAGTTTTGAACAAGCTGCCAAGAAACCTGCAATTATACTCTTTGTAAAACTGTATCATGTCAATATACTAGTTGTACGTCTATTCTGATCAATGTTATCATACCTAGCAGTGGGAAGATGTAGGGTCAGGTGTGCAGGTGACTTAACATTCAGAAACTCAACTTGGCATTATGTCATCTATAAAAAATAAAAAATAAAATAAGTGGCCCTCAGGCAGGAGTTATTTTTAAGGAATGGAGTTTTGTTCCTTAGATATTAAAGTCACATGGCTACCCAAGCATATACTCTGTGAGCGTGTGTGTGTTTATTATTTATCTATTAATTTATTTTATTTAACTTTTGTTGACCAGGAAAGTCCCACTAGGTTACACAGAGCTTATTTTCAGCAGAGGCCCAGGGAGAAATGCTCCAGTTGCATGTCTTTAGAATGTGGAAAGAAACCAGATTACCTGGAGGAAACCCACACGAACACAGGGAGAACGTGCAAACTCCACACAGAAGGCACCCTAGCCGAGAATCGAACTGGAGAACCTCTTGCTGTGAGGTGACAACATTAACTGCTGCACCACTGTGCCACCCAGTATTTTATTGTTTTAACATACATTGCATGCGATCAAGCAAATTCAGAAGGAAGATGAAAACAAATAAAACAATGACACACCCATTGCCCCTTTTAAAAGTAAATGTACTTTGTTAGGAGAAATGCACATGTATATCAGAATACATTTAATTAGGGTTATATGTGGCTATACATACTGCGGAACCAAAGACAGGATAGCTTCATCTTCACTGACTTGATGTCGCTGAGTAACACCCATCACAGTCACACATTAAAAAGAACTAGAGGATATGATGTGTAGCCGTGTTTTCATGTACACTCCTGTTTTCACATAAAATCATTGTATGTGAAAATATGAGTAGAAAAGTCTCTAGCCACCATACATTTGGAAAATGGAGGAATGGAATACACTTGCCACTTTTCATCTCAATACACATGATCATTAAAACTCACCAACCCACAATACTATGTTTTTTTTCTTTTTTTGAATTATGTTTCCTTACTCATAATAATCTCTCTCTTTCTTTCTCTACCTATCTCTCTATAAGCTCATTTAATCCACAGAATGTGACAGTCCTATAGGTTATATGATCATCTCATGCCGAGAGCTGAGCCACAGAAGTGATGCCTTCCTCCATGAGGGCAGAGTTTGACTGCTCTGATACCTAACTTTCAATGTATATGCTGAGTAACTTAATGTGCAGTCATTGCAAATGACGACATGCCACTCACTTTCATGAATGATATGATTCATCAGAACTGATATGGCACTTCAAAACCTGTGCTGTTTTATGGTCTCCAGTCTCAACTGGGGATTCTAGCAAGAGAATGATCACCCTACATGTGTACACCTATATCTTCCCACTGAATATACACTAGGTGAGTTGGTGAGCTGGTGAGATGGTCTGCCAGGTCTCACTTCCCTTCCCCCAAAGACTGGCCAAGGATGATGTCACAGGTAGGTATGATCCTTGCAGTGAGCAGCAATTCTACCTTCATCAAGGATGATGTCACAGGTAGGTATGAGCCTTGCACTGAGCAGCAATTCTACCTTCATCAAGGATGATGTCACAGTATGAACATAAAATTATTGATTTTAATAATTGTCTTAGTTTTTGTTGTCACTCTAGAGAGATCCAGTATCGGTCAGCCGTGGAAAACCCAAACAAATGATCATGTTGCCTTAACATGTATGTGTGGACCTGTCCCCTAAGCCTTCAGGTATTGGCTAAAACTTTATCCTCTACCTTAGAGACTTTTTTTAGGCAATGCCAAAAACAAAAAAACTACAAACATAATAAAAAAAGTCTACAAGCAACTTTAAGGTGCTACTACCAGTGCTAGGAGCCTAAACAAAAAAACTCCACAGCTTCAAGCCCTCCACACTCTGGAAAATGTAGATATCTCTGCTGTGATCAAGACTTGATTTAAAGCCATTGAAAGTACTCCCCCAGTCCAAGACTACAGTACCTTCCACACATTTCCACTAACAACAACACAGACTTGGGCCAAAGTGGAGGTGTCTTGATCCATGTTAGCAACAAACCAACCACCAGTTTGGTTACAGAGGATGATACCATGGAGCTCATCCATGTGCAAGCCACTACAGATAAGGTCCCTTAACATATCATGGCAAGATAAAGGTCATCATCTAAGCCTCTAGAGTCTCCTGATGCTTGCCTAAACCTAAAACAGGTACTCACCATCCTACCAGACACCCTGTGTGATTAACTACCCCTCAATAAAATGGTAAATATATACTGCCTCAGACTCATAGGCACAATACTTCCTGGACTTTATTAATACAAATACCCTAGAACACATAGTGCATGCTCCAACCAGAGGATCAAGCACACTGGATCTGGTGTTTACACAACATGGGATAATGTTGCACACAAGCACATTGGCAACAAGATACTAGACCCACCCCAGTTTGTCTTTGTTAAAGGAAGATCATGCCTACTTAAGTTAGCTTCTTTGAGAGGGTCACCAGGGCAATGGATGAGGGTAAAACAGTGCATACTGTTTATCTTCTCCTGGCCAAGGCATTTGATACAAGGTCTCTGAGCTAGGCATTAATCCCTACATAAGTCATTGCATTTCTGTCTGGCTCATAGACAGCACCCAAGAAGTCAAGATTGGTGAGCCCACCTCCACCAAGAGACCTGTCACTAATGGAGTACCCCAGGGCTCCTTGGTGGGCCTTCCCCTGTAGGCATCTGCCTATAAGAAGTAAAGGCTAATGTTCAAGGCCTCTGGCTCACCAAGTTCACAGATGACTGTAAATTGGGAGCTATTATAAATTCCTCCAAAGACACTGAAATCTTTCAATAGAGTTTTTCACAGAGAAATGACTGGTGTCAAAGCCATGGCCTAATACCCAATGCTAAAAAATGCATTATAATGCCCTTTGGGAAATTGTCAACCCAAGTAAATTACTCTATTGATAAAACACCCCGAATAGTCAACCCAGTAGAAAGGAATCTGGGAAAATATGTAGACAGCAATCCGGCCATTGATCAACACATAATTATGATAATACGAGAATCGTTCTGTGTCACCAAAGTTATAGGTAAGGGTATGGCATCCAGGTCCAAGGAAGTTATAGTGCCAATTTACTCATCCCTTATCAGACCTATTGTTGAATACAATGTCGCCTTTGGCATGTATCCAACCAGACACTTGTAATAGTTGGAACGCCCACAAAGGTTTCTCACCAGGAAATTTCAGGGCATGAATACCCTGCACTTCATTGATTGCCTAAAGGCTCTGTCATGGTATTCAGTCTCCTACAGGCTCCTGAGAGGGTATCTTTGTCCATCTTAAATGGTTGCCTTGGACCCAGCCCTAATACATCTGTTGCATATGTGCAAAACAAACAGCACCAAAAACACCAGATCCAGGGATCTCAGCATAGCTTGTGACATGAACAGAGTGTGCTGGAGGGATAGATATGTGTCACAAAGGATCCCTACACTATGTAATAGGCCCCCATCCATGTAAAACAGAGATCATCCCTGATCTTATTCAAAGGAAACATTAACACTTGGATGGAAAATCATAAATGTATCCCTTGTCTGGCTCTCATGTCCCTTATGGGCAGAGATGGTCAATACGAGATGTTTTAGCCTAACACCCCCATGCAAATCCTTAGTTACCTCCGTACTAACATGCCATACCCCTGTATAGATACCCATGATACTCAGTGTCCCAAATGGTTTAGGGTGCATGGCTAAGCTTGTAAGGGCCCTAGAAGTCATTAATCTAGTAACAACCTATGAACCTATGTTCACAGAGTCTGGGTTTTGGCAGAAAGGGCCACCTACATTATGAAAAAATGTAAATAAATCCATCTATGCCAACAGAGATGGCTGTTTGTCTGGTTTCAGAGGTGCAAGGGAACTAAACATTCATTAAGATAGTAACCTGACATTACACATTATTCCTGTCCAGACTGTTGAAATAAATGATAGGCCGGGAAGCAAAAAGTCCTTCACAGATCAATACCCAATTCCTAACGAATCACTGATGAAGTCTATATCACATTCCTGACAAATCACTAGAATACACACTTACTAAGGTCATTGCTCTTATGTTTCACAATGTTATGTGTTAAGTGTAATAGTTGTTTGGTTTGTTTGTCACAAAGCATGTTAAGTGTTAATATAAAACTTCAGTAGAATGTGTAACTGTAGCTGTGTGTACTTACGCTTTATGAATAAATAAACAGGGTCACTTGTCTGTGTAGACTTATCTTGTACACTGTTGCATTCACAGGTGTAGGGCCCTTCATCTGCCGTTGTAACACTCTGAATGGCATACTGAATCCCAGTGTTAATGTTGGAGTTTGAGTAACGTGTTTGCCCTTCACCATCTTTACGGAACCAGCACTCTTTCAATGTGTAATGGCTGTTTCTGCATTCGATCATCATCTTACTGCAAGTGTTTGTCCCTTCCATGCATCTCACAAGTATCTGTGGTTTTTCTAAATTTCCTGCATATTAAATAGACAAAACAGTTTTGACTTAAAAACTTACAACAGAATCTATATGTGATCAGTGCACATTATACACAACATACTAGCAGGCAGGATTGACAAAATACAAAATTTCTGGAAAAAAATACACATTCGAAAACAATAAATAAATAACTGTCAGACTTTGATATGAAGCGAACAAAAAACTACAGAGATGTTGCCTTGATTCAGTAATAAGCAGCACAGCCATTAAAGTTACATCCCCCATCGCTGTTCACAAATGTAACAGTCTTGTATTGCTGGTAGTTCATGAAAAATCCTGCGTGGAGAGGGACAGTGAAGTAATTATGCTAGTTATGCTAGTGAACTGAGCATGACCTGATTGTCAAATATCACAAAAAAGGCAACACCCAGGAAGGTGGCCTAATGGTTAAGGTGTTTGCCTTACAAACACAAGGTGCATGGTTTGAGTCTCACAAGGGATAATTGGCTAGGCTTAAAAAATGGCTCACAAGGGCAGTTAGCCTAGTACTAATCTATGAACCTATGAGCATGTCTGAGTCTATGCCTGCTCATGTGTGTAATGGAACACAGGATCACTGCCATATGCACAGTGGCAGACAGCCTGATGTGGGTCAGCACATCAAAGTACCAACCTAAAATGGTATATAAATAGGAATGGAAGGGTGAGGCAGATACAAAGGAGGAGAAACACAAAGGGGGAATCACACAAGGATAAACAGGGAGTATGACATTGGGGGAAGAAGAAATTATGTTTTGGAGGAAAAGACTCACATCTGCAAAATAAGGTGCAGGGTAAGTGGAGAAGATATTGAGGAATGGTTTTGGGAGAGACAGAGAAGGGAAGGTAGTGGGACAGACAACCAAACATCAAAATGTAGACAAAGATGGGAGGTATTCAATCAAAAGGTGGGGAAACAGAAGGTAGATAAAGGGGAACACATGGTGATGGGGAGGGTTGGACAGCCAACATGTTATAGAAATAATGAATAAGTCACATGATTATCTGGAAAAGTTATAAGAAAGGATATGTGTCAGACATCAGACCAGTTTAGAATTGCCTCCAATGACTTCTTTCCATGTTGGCATACTGCACTTTTACTGATTTAAAACAAAGTATGAAAAATTCAGTACATAATGAGTCTGTTAACAAAATGGAAACTGTCTCCATGATTTTGATCTTAGTCCTGACTGAAGTCTATACAGTTACAGCAACCAAAACCCCTTTTGTACCATCCCCTTGTAGAACACAAAATAAGGATCTGTAATTTATTTGGTTTATTAGATCATCTATGTATATATTATTTGCCAGATTGCCTATACTTACGGATAAATATAAACCATTCTTATTTGTATACTGTACACTGTTTATTACATTAAGATGAAACCTGAGCTCAGCCTATATTTTGTCATTGATTGATCAGTGTACTACCTTGGTAAATCAATCAATCAGTCAGTCAATCAATCAATCAATTGATCAATCAGTCTGGCAATCAATAAATAAACAGTCACCGGCATGCACTTCCCTGCTTCCACTTCAGTTAACTTGGTGGATATGGCTGTAGACAATGAAGTAATCATTTCATGTTTACTAACAACCATTCAGTTCTTAAGCAAACTAATAGTTTGCAAGAGAGATGTAGTTACAGACTGTCACTGGAGTTAAGACTCTTACGTACACTTATAATAAAAAAACACATTGTCAGTAACACACACACTACACCCACCTCAAATAGTATGGACCAGATTCATAGACCCACATGTGATGAGTCTATTGAATGCAATCTCTCTAAACCACAAAGACCTCCCTGTCACTGCATTAACAAAAAGTATCCTCAGTGACTTCAACACCATCTACAAAATCAACAGCCAACATAAGACATATGGACACTACCCACGGAGTCACAGCTTCTAAGCCATAAGGCTCACTACCACACAACCCAATATTTTAGTCATAATAGGAGAATCCATTCTGAGTAAAACAGGTGTCACACTCACCTGGATAAGTAAGGAGAGTCACAGCCAGCTGTTTGTCAGGGGTCAGGCTCAATCAGACCACACGCACACACACACACACACACACACACACACACACACACACACACACACACACACACACACACACTAGGTCATTGAACCACAATTACCAGTGTGACAAAGTCATAGTGTATGTGGGCATACATGACCTGAAACATACCTCTTTGGTCTACATGAAGAGCGATATGATGGACCTTTCGAACAAAGTGTCCCAGGCTGGTATGAGTCTAGTTATGAGCAACATTCTTGACTTCTCCAAGGATAATGCCATGATATGAGCAGAAAATTATGGACTTTAACAATTGGCATAGATCATGTTGTCATTCGAAAGGTGTAAAATAATTGCCAGCCTGGGAGGATATGATTAACAAACCACATTGCTTTGTCAGGGATGGTCTACACCTGCCCCCTCTTCGATTTCAAATATTTGCTAAAACCTTTTCCACCCCATTCTGCCTTTTCTGGCATTACCAGTCTGATAAACCTAGTAACATAGGTAAACCAGCCCAGGAGCACTTGAAGGTTTTACTGCTTTATGCCAGAGGTCTACCCAAGAAAATCTACTCCATGCAAGCTCTCCTCACCATGGAGAATGTACACATCTGTGCAGTTACTGACAAATGGTTTAAAGCCATGGAAATCACCCCGGGAGTGGAAGTTAATAATGCTTTACACACATTTAGACCAACTACTGCAGAGAAAGAGACAAAAGGTGGAGGAGTCTCTTCTTGCATTAAAAACAACTCATCTTAAGGCTGACCCATTAGTATGATAAATCTGAGTTGCTCCATATACAAATTACATTAGACAGAGTCCCTTGCCATATCCTTGCAATCTATAGGTCCCCCTCTATGACCCAGGAAGACCATAATACATAATAGCTTATGGATTTAGTTTTCCAAATAATTATATATATATTTTTTATATTATCTCACTAAAAATGGTAGAAATAATATCTGGTTATATAGTTACATTGTAGACACCATTGTAAATAGTTATTTGTTATAATTTGTTTTCTTTGTAAATGTTGTTTTATTTCAATTTTGTATTTTAATGTGATGATTGATTCTTAAATATGAAATTCAATAACATTTTTTTCAAAAAAAAAAAAAAAAGAAAAGCTGTTTGGATACAGGATGTGCATGTCATTTGTGAAGTCTGTGACTTAAATAATGGACAGGAAAGGGTCTGGCATAACGCCATGATGCACTGACCTGATCACTGGACCTGAGATATAGGTCACTTCACACATTTCAACATCTGTAGATGCCACATGTGTGCTCCACTGGTATACCCAGTTGGTGATATAGGTGTTTATTTCCACATCAGACAGGCTGATTCAATATGTTAGTGTAGATTTGTGTCAAATTTCTCAACCTGGTCAAATTCCACAAGATGATAGTGCTGTCATAATGCATACCCTGAGTGACTTCTTTGAGGACATCTAACAGATGTAACAGACATGATGTAGCATTAACAACTCACACAGGTCCATTGCACACAGCCGGGATATTACTAGTGTTTATTTAGAAAAGGTCCTTGATGACATGTTGGTCTACATCACAGATGGGGAGAGTCAGGATGTGTCTATACATGCACACATCAGGTGTTGTCCCCCAAGCTCTGATTGATACATGTTGATGTACACCCTTCTATGGGAATATAGTTCATGTGGAGGGTGTGTCGAAGTGTGTATTCAAAAATGTCAGGAAGGTATATGTGCTGAGTCATGCTATAGGTGATCTGTGATGTCACTGGCCATTCATTCTCTGTTATAGGTCTGGATGAAGGTAAGACAGTACATACTGCCTATCTTTATCTGGTCTAGGGTTTTGACACAATCCCCCACTCAGGTATGATTGAGAAACTCTCCCAGCTGGGGACTGATGCAATACTAACCACCCCCCCCCCCTTAGGGCTGACATAGTGAAGCTGTATTTCTCTGAACAGGATGGGACAATGTACATCCACCACCTGTTGCCCTGCCAGCATTTCTGTTCCACTTAACTATACCACAGATTCCAGAATGACTATGAACATCATTAGGAAACACTGGGGCCTGTTAACTACTGACCCTAGTATCAGAAGATTAGTAGGAGACACACCTAGATTCCTTTATAAGAACAAGAGAACTTGAAGAGGTTGTTGTGCTATCCATACAGTTACAAGCATGGTGCCAGTGGGATTGAAGGGACCATGACACCATGTGGCAATTGGAACTTTTGCAGTTTCATAGACAGCAGTAGATGCTTTGAGCACCCTGATACTGGTCATAGGTTCAGTTTCAAGATAGGGGCTACCTGTATGACTACGCATGTTGTCTATCTTGCCTATTGCATGCTCTGTAAAGCATTTTATGTTGGAAAAACTGATAGAACTTTGAGGGATAGAATTAGAGAACACTTATACAGCATATGCTGTGCCTCTACCACCAATATCCTCTCTAAACATATGATCAATACTAACAACAGACACACCTTCAGGTTCATGGTTATTGATAGAATTTATCCCTGCATTAGAGGTGGTGACATCAGGAATCTAACCGAAACCAGGGAGGTTAGATGGATGATAAGACTGAGATGTGATCAGGGCAGTGGGCTTAAAGAGGAAGTCCCACTTAGACCCATTCTGAAGGGACGTGGTCTTAGGAGTTAAAATATTTTTCATATATATTTGTTGCTTTTTTTTTTTTTTCTACTTTTTATTTCAGTGTTTCTGCTTTATGACATTGATGTCTTTTCATATGTTGAATTTTTATTTGTATTCATTTTTTCTGGGTTCCCTATTAGAAGACTGAAGATACATTCTTTTGAATGCATCTTGGTCAAATTCAAAAGCCTGAAATGGCAAAATATCGAAGCGGCTCTTAAGTGAATTCTTTCCCTGGAAAATAATTTGCTTGGCCCCTTCGTTACTTTGCTGTTTTCGGCACTGTAGTGCGGTCTTGGTGTTGGTATATTTAAGTAGGGGGTGTGGGGGGGCAGTTGTTGGGTGTGGAGGGCGATGCCCCCCACTTAATCTAATGTTTAAAGTGTTTTATTTTTTATTTTATTTTTTTGTTGGAACAGCGATTTTTTTCCCTAGGAAAAAAATCGCTGTTCTGACAGTTCGAAATTGTAAGCTTTCACTTACATTGGGTCAATTAATCACCATTCATTTTTTTAAGCATTTGGTGATGTAATATAGACCATTTTTTCTGTATGCAGTTTCTGCAGATATGTACACAATCCCAATTTGGAAAGATTTTCCAATCAATATCTTAGAACACCGTGGGCACCACATTTACTCATACATGGGTGTTTTTCTTTTGAAATATGTAAATTCTCCAGTATTTTCTTGAAATTCATGTCCCTTCTAAACACTATTGTAGGACCTTTCTCCAATTTGCCCCTTAGTTGTATTTCTTCCATCAAAATTGGCCAGTTTTTGTTCAAAATTAGCCTGATGGAATTATAATTGGAACAAAACTGGGTAATAAACTGAACTGTATTGCCTGCAGGTACTTTTCAATCAGCCAATCTAGATTCAGGTGTATTTTCACTTATTCCCACTTCAGTTAAATCCAGTACCTCATTAATTCGTAAAATGGGGTGAAAGTAGCCCCTTCTTCTTTTTTCTTCAACTTCTTGCCTTAAATTAAACAATAATTTATTAGGGTATCCTCTTCTAACAAACATTGAATATAATAATTCACATTCATCTAGAAAGTGTTTGTCCAAGGTTGTCATCCTGGCAGCTCTAACCACCTGACCATTAACAACCAACCTTTTTTGATACATAGGGTGTGAGCTTGAAAAATGCAGGAAGGTGTTAGAATACGTTTTCTTCCTATAAATTCTAGATATATATATTTTGTTAATAACGCCTTTCACTAAGTTAACATCCAAAAAGGTTATCAATTCATTACTCAATTCCTTGGTAAATTTTTAAAAAATCTGTTGTACTGTTGATGTAATATATAAACTGATTAAATTCAGTCTCTTCTCCCTTCCATAGGATGAATAAATTGGGTCTATATTATCCCAGCAAAAGTTGCTTTGTGCAAATGCGAAATGAGTGGCACAAATACATCAAAATGCATGTGAGTAGTTTGCACTAGTGATGGAACAGAAGTCTGAATAGATGCTGAAACCGAAAGAAAGTTATTGTTTAGTAAGCCAGCTGGAGAAATTTCTGGTCTTGTGATACTTAAACATTGGGAGGGATTATTTGCCTTTGTAGCCATTAATGATTAAGACAAGGCATCCACCCTACCCATGAGATGCTGGACTAAGGGAGATAAATTGTTAATCAATGAATTAATGTTTTCTAAGTCCATTTGAGAAAATGACGCCAGAAAACCAGGAGCCATGCCACTTAACAAACAGTCACAAGCAGACACAAACTAAAAAACAAACTGATGAAAAGTCTGTGGCAAACCTAAAGGAACTAGCAAAACTGCAGGCTGTAGAATATAATCCAAAAATCCAAGGTAAAAGGTAAAAAGTAAAAATCCAAAAGGACCAAATAACATCCAAGAAATCTTTTATTAGCACTTTTGTTCAGCTATGTGAACTTCTTCAGATACAACAAACTGATAAAATAACATTCTTAAATACCAAATGAAAAACCAGCTCGAACCAAACACCAAATAGCCACACTCAGACAAATGGAATTAGCGCTTTCATTCACTTTAATTACATGAACTTCATCAGAAAAAACACTCACAGACCTACCCCTTCCTTTTATACTAAATTAAACAGAATGACAGGAAATGCTGTACAGCACCAATCAATCAAATAAAAAATTAATGAACATAATCAAAAGAATAATGCAGTCAATCTACAAAACTTAATGCTCTAACGATAATGTCATGTAGTTCTATAAAAATAATTTATCTATACAGTAAAAAACATTTCAAGTTAATAACTTCATTTAAGCTGGGTATTTTATCCGCCCCAAATAGGAGCTGCCAGAATGTCACTTTACATTCCAACATATTATTTAAATTCCCAGCAAATAAAGCTTTATCAACACTATCCCATTCCACAAAGGGGGAGCCACCACAGACCACGGAAACTACCACCCCATTAGCCTAATGAGCCTGGAGCGTATCATCATGAAACTTATAAACAATGACATTGGTAATCTCCAAACTCAGGACCCCACCCAGTTTGGGTTTCTAAAAGGCAGATCATGTCTCTTAAACCTGATAGACTTCTTTGACGCAGTCACCAAAGCCGTAGATGAGGGTAAGGTGGTTCACACAGCCTATCTAGATCTCGCCAAGGCTTTTGACACCATCCCCCACTCTGGAATTATAGATAAACTCACTAAACTAGGTATAAATCCCTATGTCACAAGATGGGTTGCCAACTGGCTCACTGACAGAACCCACACTGTGAAAGTAGCAGACTCAAAATCCAGCTTCAGACCAGTGACAAGTGGAGTACCACAGGGTTCAGTCCTGGGTCCTCTCCTGTTTGGTATCTACTTCTCTGAAGTACAGGCCAACACAGGAGGTCTTTGGCTAATGAAATTCACAGATGACTGCAAACTAGTAGCCATAATCAAAACTCCAAAAGATGTGGACATCCTACAAAAGGGCCTTGCTGAGACAGATGCCTGGTGTCAAAGCCATGGCCTCAAGCTCAATGCCAAAAAGTGCATTGTCATTCCTTTTGGTAAAAACTCAGTACCCATGAACTACCACATAGGTGGTAGTCTACTTAACACCGAAAGTGTGATAAGAGACCTTGGGACACAGGTGGACAGTAGTCTCTCCTTTGATAATCACATTACCACAGTAGTCAGAAAATCCTTCTACATGGCACACCTCATCACAAAAGGTTTCTCATCCAGGAAAAAAGAGGTCATTGTTCCCCTCTACTCATCACTCATTAGACCCATTATAGAGTACAATGCCCCTTTTGGTATGTACCTCACAAGACATCTACAACAACTGGAAAGGCCACCAAAATACCTCAAAAAGAGGATTACCGGCCTCAAAGAGATGCCCTATGCAGACTGTCTCAAAAAACTGCAGCTTTACTCCATTGCATATCACCTACTCAGAGGCGATCTCTGCCTAACACACAAAGCTATGTCAAACCCAGAGCTTTTAGACATGCTCCACTTAAAGAAATCCCAATCCCTATGAGCTACACGCTCTAGGGACCTAAACCTCATCACCACAATAAACAGAACATGCTGGAGGGATAGATTCATATCCCAGAGACTTCCCATACTCTGGAACAAACTACCTATCTATATCGAACAAAGCTCCTCATTAGCACTGTTCAAGAAAAATCTTGATGATTGGATGGGAGATAGGAAATTCACCCCAGGGATCACTTCTGTGGCTCTGCTCGACAGTGGCACAGGAAAATAATTTTCTTGGGTAGGGAAAGCCAGGGTACCTTTGGCTAGGCTTATATAGGCCCTAGGGCCAATAGCCTAGTACCTACCTATGAACCTATGAACTATCTAAAACAAAAAATTCAAACTTTCTGAATATTGGACAGGAGATTGCATGTTTAGATAATGAATTAGTCTTGTCTTTTTTCTTGATAGCTAAAGTATGTTTGTATATTCTACGTTTCAGGCTTCTCTTGGTTTTCCCTATATAATAATTTTTACATGTGGTGCAGGTAGCTAAATAAACTACATACTCACTGTTGCAATTATAATACTTTTTTGCCCAAAATGTTTGTCTCAAATGTTCCACAATAACAAAGGAAGAGTTACTTTTAAATCTACATTGTCTGCAGTTCATGCAACCAAAGGTTCCTTTCTTATTTGAACAAACACGGATATTCTTAGTATCCTTATCTCTACCCGATACCAACATGAACTTGATGTTAGTAATTCTCTTAAACGTAAATTTAGGTGTCACCCCTAAGACTGAAGCCAATTCCTTATTTCCTAAAATAATTCTCCAATTGTTCTCAACGATATATTTGATGTTCCACATTTCACTAACTATAGGTAAAGGAAATGCAGTGTGAAATTCTCGTGTATTTGTTACACTGCTCATCCTACAGATGTTCGATGGAACCACCATTGAGTCCTTAGAATGTAAAATTGGTTTGGCCACCCTATTTCTTAAAGTTCTAACTTCACCTTCTATTCTCCTTAACCATTCTAAATCATACCCTCTGTTAAGGAACAAAGATCTCAAAAATATTAATTCCTCAGAAAAAAACTCTTCATCAGAGGTCAATCTACTCAACCTTATAACCTGACCCTTGATGACTCCCTTCTTCATATGTACGGGATGCAAACTTTCCCTGTGCAAATACTGATTAGCAAAACATGGTTTCCTATATATTTTGCTTTTGAATTCTCTTGTAGTATCATCAATACTTATAGTCAAATCTAAAAAACTGATGCTTTTTCCAAACCCACCAATTTTAAAAGATAAAAAACTTGTAGTATTATTCAGATGTGTAACTAATTCAACAAATTCATGATAGTCACCAGCCCACAGAAAAAACAAATCATCAATGTATCTATAATATAGATCAAACTTACTGAAACTGGAGTGTGACTTTAAAAATGTTTGTTCCCAGTTTGCCATGACTAGATTGGCAAAAGCTGAGGCAACTCTTGCCCCCATGGCTACACCTGAGAGTTGTTTGTACAGTGCTTTGTTGAATCTAAAATAATTGCTGTCCAAAACTAACTCCATTAAACTACATAAAGTGTTTATCTTCTCTCCCGAGAAATCAGTATTCCCAGATAAATACTCTCTCATGTATTCCCAACCTTTTTCTTGATTTATAGAAGTGTACAAACTTTTTACATCCAAAGTTCCAAAATACATAACTTTGTCTGATGTCCCATGATCTCTAAGGACTTCAAGCAAATGCCAGGAGTCCCTGATTTTGAACTACTGGGTTCAAAATACTATCCAACCACATAGAAATAGTTTCAGTCTTAGACTGCTTTGCTGAAATAATGGGTCTAAATGGTGGATTTTTTTCATTATTTTGTATTTTCGGGATACCAAAAAATGTTGCAGCTTTAGGCTGTTCTACAAGTAAAAAATCGTATTCCATCCAATCTATTTCACCCTGACAAAACATGTCAAATAGTATTGTATCCAGCCTCTTAAAACTCTCACCTACTTGTTCATAATTAACCTTCTTATAAGTACTTATGTACTCCAACATAGTGTCTATATAATCTACATAATCTTTGTTATTCATAATAACTATCTTACCACCTTTATCTGCCTTCATAGTTCTAATTTTGGGTTTTTTTATCAATGTTTTTAAAGCCAAAGCTTCATTCTCTGTCATATTACTTTTTACTTTAGGGCATTGTATCCTTCTAAATTCACTTTCACAAATGTTCTGAAACACCTGCAAAGTGTTAAGCAAAGGCGGATTGAAAGTACTCGGTCTACAAGGTGTTTGTGTATGTGTTCGATTATTATACAAAACATCCTGCATAATGTATCTTAAATTAAGTTTTCTTAGAAACAATCTAAAATCCACAAGCAATTTACCCATGATCATCCCACATGTAGGAATGAAGGAAAAACCTTTCCTTAGCACATTCTCCACTTCTAAAGGAAGGGGTATGTCAGACAAATTTAAAATGTCAACATCAAAGGTACTAGTGGTGGCTAAATTTACCACCTTCTTTTGTTCTTCCCTTTCCCATTTTACTGGGTGGAATTGTACCACTTTGTAGTCCGTTTGTTGGATGGCACAACTTTCTGAAAAGGGGCATTATTTGGTTCGGCTGATGAAATGACAATATCAGCATAACTGGTTCTTGCTTCATTTATATTGTCTCTTTGGTCAATAGGAGGGCAAGCCGAATCCACAACTGAAACAGCTTCTTTGTCCCCCATACATCCTGACACATTATTTGTGTTACCCGTTGCCGTCCTCTCAGTTGAAACGGTTTCTCACTTTCTTTCTCTTTCACAATATCCGTTTTGACCAATTGAGTTTTCTGTCTCATTTCATCACAAACAATATATGCCTGATTAGAATTATAGACAATAATGTCTCTTCTCAGCTTGGACTGTTTCCTTGAAATGATAGTGGCCCTGTGCCGATCAGCCTTTGCTTCAACACCATTGTACAATTCAGCAAAGTTTTTAAAGCAAATATAACTCTTAATGCAGTCATCTAAAGTTTTTATGTTGTCTCTAATTTTGATGGTTTCCTTTTCATAGTGTTCCATCAATATACGCGTCATGGAGAGCCCAGTCTTGTTGTACAAGTTAATCAAAGTTATACATAAACCATCCCCTGGTATCACACAATTAGGGAATTTGGCAGTTCTTAACCCTTGCGGTACTATTTTACGTGAAATACATTCATTTAAATACTGTATTTCCAAATTTAGAGTCACATACTTTATCACTAATTTCTCCATTTCATAAATACTTTTCTTACACGAAATGATATCATTCGAGTGTCTACTTACTGTGTCATTCACAGCCTATTCACCCATCATACTAAATGGATTATCTTTTTCTTTGCAGACATAAATCCAAATGCTACCTTCCACAGAACGCTTCTGCTCACTCTCCTCACCATTTTGGTTCATGAGATTTTCGCCACTTCTGGCGTTGGCATTCCAACATGAAACATCATCATTTCTTTTATTTAAAGTGTCCGCTCCCAGTTCTTTATGCTGTGAATATACCTGACACTGTAAGCAGTCTTTAACTAGCTTCGTGATAGTCTCAAACAGTTCTTGTTTAAAATTCAAAGAAGGTGAAACATTACCACCACTTTCAGTTATTGGGTAGGATGATAAGTTTAACAAAACATCTTGTGAAGAGACCTCCGAAGCCATAAGTTGTAGTTCCGAACTGAACAACACTGACAAACAAACCAGAACTTAAAAAATCCAAAGTTTCAAAAACCAAATGAAAAACCTCTTGATAGCTAAAGTATGTTCGTATATTCTACGTTTAAGGCTTCTCTTAGTTTATTTATTATAATTGCAACAGTGAGTATGTAGTTTATTTAGCTACCTGTACCACATGTAAAAATTATTATACAGGGAAACCAAGAGAATCCTGAAACGTAGAATATATGAACATACTTTAGCTATCAAGAAAAAAGACAAGACTAATTCATTATCTAAACATGCAATCTCCTGTCCAATATTCAGAAAGTTTGAATTTTTTGTTTTAGATAGTGTTGATAAAGCTTTATTTGCTGGGGATTTAAATAATGTGTTGGAATGTAAAAAGGAATTCTGGCAGCTCCTATTTGGGGGCGGATAAAATACCCAGCTTAAATGAAGTTATTAGCTTGAAATGTTTTTTAATGTATAAACTATTTTTATAGAACTACATGACATTATGGTTAGATCATTAAGTTTTGTAGACTGATTGTATTATTCTTTTAATTATGTTCATTATTTTTTTATTTGATTGACTGGTGCTGTACAGCATTTCCTGTCATTCTGATTAATTTAGTATAAAAGGAAGGGGTAGGTCTGTGAGTGTTTTTTCTCATGAAGTTCACGTAATTAAAGTGAATGAAAGCACTAATTCCATTTGTCCGAGTGTGGCTATTTTGTGTTTGGTTCGAGCTGGTTTTTCATTTGGTTTTTGAAGCTTTGGATTTTTTAACATTCTTAAATACTCTTCTTAAGCCAATTAACAATTCAGCATCACAACTTCCCTCCAAAATTTTAAAAGCAGCCATCATACTTAAAAATTATAGGGAATTTTAAGGTTTTCTTAAAAGTACTTCATAAAAAATAAATGAACATAGTATACACAAAATTAAAAATAAGAATAAAATATAACATTATTTTCTATAACATAATATATATATATTATAATATATATAATATATATATTATTCTATAACAGATTCATCACCCAGAGACTCCCTATGCTGTGGAACAAAATCCCGGTAAATGTTAGGCAGAGCACCTCGCTGGCCTTGTTCAAGAGGAATCTTGACCAATGGATGGGTGATCGCAGATATACCCCAGGGATTACTTCAGTGTCACTGCTTGACAGAGGCACAGCAAAATAATAGGCATAGTTTTATTCAAACTAAAGGGGTGGCGAAAGCCACATATCTATGGGCTAGACTTATAAATGCCCTTGGGCAGATAGCCTAGTATGAACCTATGAACCTATGAACCTATAATATAAAATATATTAGATAGTAGGTGTAACTTGCTACCTTTGCAAATCTTTCATTTTCAATAAACAAGAAATGGAACACATTTCACTTAGCACTACCATTTAAACGCATTGAGTTGTAACTGCCATAATAACTCCTTCATTTCCAGCAGTAGTTCCATGGGTGCACCCCTAGGTCCTACACTAACTCTATCTATTACCATATATTTGAAATTATGGCCAACTGATTCATTAATATGTTTATCAAGGACATTATTTACTTGTCTCTTCCTTATAGCATATTCATGCTCAGAAATTCTGTCTCTTAATCTATGGTCAGTTTTCCCAGCATAAAAATGACTACATAGCTGACAACATATTTATTTATTTTTTTTTATTTATTTGCAGTTGGTTTACCAGGATAGTCCATTGGGCCAAAATGAACCCGTTTTCAATGGAGTCCTGGGGAGAAAAGCTCCATAACAATCTCAATACAGTAGGTCATTAATGATAGTTATACAATGCAAAAAGTTCAAGCAAATAATTACAAAAAAGTTCAGCATACATTAAAAATTCTGTATACTTATGATGGATCATATAGATGATACAGACTAACAAAGTAATATTACAAAGTAATACTGGAAGTAAATTCATATTATGATGCATAAACTTAAGAAGTGCAGTCTAGTACATTATATCAGACTAGTACATTTTTGCAAATTACATAGGAAACAGAGTGTGAGTGTTAGGGAAAAAAGGAAGAATTACTGGAGAAGCAGGGGAAGGATGGAAGATGAGGTAGCCAGAGTTAATTATGTGGGGTGGGAGCAAGAGCATTCCCACTGGGACGCTAGGTGTGAATGAAGAAATCTTTTGAAAATCAAATGGTTAGGGATTGTGCGAATGGAAGGTGGAAGGGAGTTCCAGAGGCGGGCTGGGCCGTAGGATAGTAGGTTTTTTCCAGGGGGATGAATTGGTTTATGCATTTCTAATAAATTTTGATTATGAGACCTTAATACTCTATTTGGCAGATGCATTTTAAAGGCAGAAGAAAGTGAGGGACAGAGGGAGGGGTTGAGAATGAGTTTGTGGGCGAGAGTTTATTGTGTGTAGGTTAGATGATTAGGTAGCTCTAGCCATTTTAGTTTTTGGAGAGAGAGACAGTGGTGGGTTGATGACTTATGGCTAGTAGCGAACCTGGCAATTTTGTTGTAGCAGGAGGAGAATTGTTTTTTTACAGAGGACTGTAGATTAGTTAGGAGTGGAGTTCCATAGAGAAGGGAGGGGATGAGAAAGGAAGTAGAAAGAGTTATTTTAGTTGCAGGTGTAAGGTAATGATTTTGTCAGTAGAGCATACCTAGTTTTTGGTGTTTTTTTTTAATATTTATTTGTATGTGGGAGTTGAATTTTAGTTGGTTATCAATTTGGACCCCAAGTAACTTGGTATCCGTCACCAGTTCCAGATGTGTGTTATTTTGACTCATAATTGAGAATGTGTTCATATTGAAAGGAGTGGCTTTAGTGGGGGTAAATACCATTAATTTGGTTTTAGAAGCATTGAGAGCTAGGTGATTATCTTTCATCCATTGCTCAGTGGTTGAAAAGGCATCTTGTGTAAGTTTTAGAAGTGTGGGAATGGATGAGGCAGAGCAGATAATAGTTGAATCATCTGCATACTGGATGATATTTGAGAATGGGATAGATTTGTGGAAATCATTTATAAATATATTGAAGAGAAGGGGACCCAGTATGGAGCCTTGTGGAACTCCGGTAGGGGTATTAAGAAATGAGGAGGTGGCTTTCTTCCATTTTACTGCTTGATATCTATTGGATAAGTAGCTGGAGAACCAAGTCAAAGAGGAAGGACCTAGGTTAAGTTCAGAAAGTTTAGTTAAAAGCAGGCTATGTGAGATTGTGTCAAATGCCTTGGAGAGGTCAAGAAGTAGGGTAGATACAATTTGGCCAGAGTCACGGGCTTTGTTTACAGTTTCAAGGAAGGAGAGGAGGGCTGTCATGGTGCTATGATGTGTTCTGAATCCATGTTGTGAGTGAGTTGGGAGGTTATTATCTAAGAGATGTGGTAGAAGTTGAAGTTGGACACACTTTTCTAAGAGTTTAGAAATGGGAGACAAGATAGCGATTGGGTGGAAATTGGTTACATTGTTATTGTTACCACCTTTATATAAGGGTATGATAAAGGCCTGTTTCCAGATTTGAGGTACTATACATTCATGTATAGAGCGATTAATTAAAATGCTAATGGGGTAGGCAATTGCATCAGCAGCTATACTGAGAATGTAAGAAGGGATGTTATCAGGAGCGTTTGTACATGGCTTTAGTTTCCTAAGGAGTTTCTTTATAGTAGAAGTGGGAATTGGTTTTAGTGAGAATAGAGGAGAGTGGGAAAAGTGGGTGTTAGTGGGTAGTGAAGATGACGAGAAAGTTTGAGATGGAGAGGAGGTAGATAGTATAGAGTTAGTTGATGGGAATGAGGGACATGTAGTAGTGCAGGGTAGAGTGTTGCTAGTGGACAGTGGGGTATGTTGGAGAATGTGGTGGTGGTAGAGAATGAAGAGGTTAATTTAGAAATAGATTCAATGAAAAAAGAGTTAAATTGGGTAGCTAAATCTGAATCTGGAACACACACATATATATATATATAAAAGAGATAGAATGTATATAGGTATTAGAGGAGAAAGAACTGAAATGTTAGCCAGGAGTCTGAGAGGAAATCTTTTAGTTGCAGATTAAATAAATGAATTAATGTTATCCAGTGCCCTCAATGGTTCAGAAATCGTATTCCAGACTTTCTATACTTGGTATGCTATAGACTTGTAAAAGGTCACCTTGTCTGGCATACAATCGATCCTCTGACTCAATTCTACAATCATTTGCTCTCCAATTGCATACCCATGATCCAGCAAGTCACACAACTAGCTTTTTCCTCTGTTGAGGATTGGCTTACCAAAAATCACCTACTTCTTAGCCCTAACAAAACCAAGGCTCTTTTTTTCCCACACCAGTATGCTCCTGTAAACTATGAGCGACTTGCTATAGACTTCCAAAACAAAACTCTTATTAAAATAGTTTCTTCCCATACCAAATTACTAGGAGTAACTATAGATGAGCATTTAAAATGCGATCTACATGTTCAACACAACATTATGAAAACTCACCAAAAACAGGGCTTGCTGTATTGACACAAAAACTTCCTTAGCCTCACCAGTAAAAAGACCCTAGCCATCATTTATCTTCTTCCCTGTCTGACCTATGGTATCCCATTACTCACCAACCTACTTTCTACCCATAAACCACAATTAGAATCCTGCTACAATAATATCACTAGATTTGTTGTACTGCTTCTTACTCTACCGATCACTGGGTAGCATTACGTACTCTAAACTGGCCCGAACCTCTACACTTTCTCTCCCATATTCAACACTCTTTAACTCACAAAATTGTAAATAATCCCTTAGCATGTCCTGCCCTCAACACCTCATTCAGCAACTGTCTACCTAACAGGTCACTTAGATCAGAAAACCAACATCTCCTACAGATATATAAACCAAAACGTCCTGCAGGCCGACTGCTATACTCTCACTCTGTAGCCAGACTCTGGAACTCTATTCCTCTCACTGTTCGATCCAACCCTCACACAGCTCCTTTTAAAACTTCCTTACATAACTATCTTTTCTCCATTTGGTGGTGTAACTGTTCTACTCCGCCTGCATTTAAGACCTTACCTCTTCCTCTTCCCTGCTCCTATTTCTGCCTCACCAATTACTTCCTCAAATTTGTCAAATGTCCCTGTTATCCTAGTTCATATTTTCCTCTATCTTTATGTCAACTTCTAGCAATACAATTTCCCATCTATCTCTATTCCCAGATATTTTTCTATTTCTATATCTCTATTCTTATGTTATATTCTATCTTCATTTCATCTTGTAGCAATAGAATTTTCCATCTATCTCTATTTCTACAAATGTCTATATTTCTATACCTCCACACCTTTACAAGCACTATTTCTTCCTCTCTTCATGTTATCGTTACAAAACTGTTGCCTGTAATAATTTTTCTGAATGTATGAACTTCCTTCACATGCATATTAAACCACTTTTTTTCCACCATGTAAAACTATTTTGCTTTATTTTATATGCTTTTTTTGTCTCTACATATTTATGTATGAATTCACTACTGTATGTGTGAGTGTGTGTGTGTATATATATATATATATATATATATATATATATATATATATATATGTATATACATATAAAAGCTTAAGTGTACTTGCCTGTCCAACTTATTTTAAAATTTTTACATGTACTGGAGCTTTTCTCCCCAGGCCTCCACTGAAAATGGGCTCTCTAGGCCCAGTGGACTGTCCTGGTTATCAAATGCCAACAAATAAATAAGTAAATCCTGATGGGGTTACTACACATGAGAAAGTCAAATGGCATCAGAAATACTTGGTCCAGGGATCTAAACCTCTTCTGCAACATCAACAGAATGGTTTGGGGAACTCTTGCCTCTCCCTGTGGCAACCACTGCTCTGGAACAGACTCTTCATCCATGCAAAAAATAATCTCATCCCCTTCTATATTCAAGTGTAGCTCAGATCTATGGATGGATAATTGAATATTTACACCAGGCCAGCCCCTTGTTCTACCACTGGACAGAGTCAGACCCTAAATATTTTATGTTATGCATGAGTCCCCTCAAATTGTCTACTGTATGATCACAGTTATTCTCACTATGGGAAATATATAATTATCAGCCATAGGATGGATAAGGTAATTTTACAACAAATGGAATAGGTTAATTCATGTTCCAAACGGAAAACTGGCTAGGTGTAAAATGTCCCACAAGAACAGCAAGCCTACTACTTAGCTATGGACCTATAATCCATCCACAGATCTACAGCCCTCTCCCTCAGTATCTTCAACTTGTTTTGTAAAATTTACAAAAGGAGCTATTTCATCCCTGTAAAATCCCCCTTCTGCACCTTTAATACATTATGGATATCCTTCTGTATTTAATCTGTGTGTTTGTCTCCCCTTTCCTACCTTTGCCATCATTTCCTCCCCTTCTATATGCTGAATAGGATTGCCACTGTGTTGTGCAAACCCACAGTGCTCCTTCTGTTGACCGCTATATTCAGCTGTGTTGCTCCTTGTGTTAACCAGGTGCACTTGCTGTTACATGTTACTGCATTGAACACCTGAGCTTGTATTGCTACACTGTACTACCTGACATAGCTGTGATCTCTGGCATTATTATAGGGCTGGTCATGCCTGTCTGTTCAGTTACTGCTGTGTGTCTCTTTTCTTATGTTGTCCTTTTGATTATTTCACCAGTGCTCTTCAGTGTTCTCCATTGCATAAAATATATTTGATTAACTCTGTGGTGCTTTGCACAGCAACTGCTTTTAGTATTAGCACAGCTGAACTTGGATATGAATCTCACACTTAGTTTGTAACTTATGACTTTTCCTGTCATTGCACAACTTGTTCTCTAACACCACAGTACAACATTTTTCATGCAGTTTCATAGACCTCCCTGTCCACATACATACGTTCTTTACAAAACACACACACGCACACACACACACACACACACACACACACACACACACACACACACACACACACACACACGCCCACACACACGCACGCACACACGCACGCACACACGCATAATAGGTTGGATTGTTGCTTGTGAATTATCTTGTACTGAAAGTTTGGATTTGGGAGATTAATATAGTAACAAGTGGCAAAGCTATGAATCATGAAAGCAGATATGTAACCTTAAATTACATTTTGCAGGATATTTTAAATGTGATGCAAACCAGACTTTCACATATTTCAATTAGTAACAAAACAGAATAATGCTTCACTCTGCTGCAAACATTTTATATGTGATTGCCTTCAAATTATTCCCTGATTCTGTTTTTTTTTCAGTAGTTATATATATATATATATATATGCAATTTTCTGTACTCAACATTTGTGTTAAGCTTGCATCAAACAACAAAGTTTACTGCTAGTTGTCATCCAATGACAAAATGGTAAAAAAATAATTATGAATGCGCTAAGACTTTATCATCAGGCATGCCAATGAGCTTGGCTGCATTGCATATCAGCAAGCAATTCTGAAAGAATGAAGTAATGCCAGTGACCTCTGTTACTTGTATATGTTTTATTGGTTTACTGCACACCTCATATGAGGAGTCCATTCCAATGCACTTTGTATTCTGCTTTATGAAACTGAGGTGGGATTGGTTCATGTTTTCCTTCTTAGAATGACAGTGTATATCATAGAACTTGTACAGTTACAAACATATCTGTACACTGGTATTGAGAAGTGCATTACTAATATCAGTTGCACATATTCCTTGTTTTTATCCGGTACATTCCATATACGTAACAGTGAATTGTCACTGATGCACACATAAACACAAGACTTAATGGCATCAATGCATAATGCAGTGACCTGGAGGATATCACCCAGGAATGCTTGGGGTGCACTAAACAGTGATACAGCTGTCACTATCACCCAACACCATCTTGTTGAATCCTTCTCACATCACATCTGTAATTTCTGTTCTGCAGGATTCCTTCACCTGTGACTTTGTATGCTTGTTAGACATATGAGAGTGCAAGTCTCTCAGTGAATTCACCAATGACAGCATTGCTGTGGAGCATATCAGTTAATCCATCAAGAATTCAATTCCAGTGATGTGTAATTACTATCACTCTTACACACACAAATCACAAATCTCTCCAGAGGGAGGTGAAAGTGATGGAGCAAATTATCAAGTCCACATTCTCATCTATCCAGGAGTTGCACTCTTCTTGGTGCCTCAACAGAGCCATGAAAATAGTCAAAGTCTACACTGACCCTGTCCTTGGTCTGTTCTCCAGTTTGTCTTCAGGCAGAAGATACAACACCTTAGGCTGCAAAGCAACCAAATTTAACAGAAGCTTTTTTCCACAAGCCATAAGACATCTGAAATCCAGTAAAAGCATACGCCATGCTGGCCACAGAGGTCTTGAGTTACAATGCTAAAGTAATTTACAAACATACCCAATAACTCTGCGCCATGCCAAGCTAACATTCTGTGCAATATGCCAGGTTACCATTCTATGCAATTTGAATTCTGTCTGATTCTGACCTGTGCAATATATTATCTGTGGAATATTTTGGATCCTGAAGAAGACATGTAAGTGGAATAGTCTTGGTGCAGGTCATTCTACTTGTTACTGCACTGCATAAATGTCTTACTGTTGCTATTGTTGAATTGACATTAGTATATGTTTTATTTATTTATTTTTATTTTACATTTGTTAACCGGGCTAGTCCAACTGGATACATGTCCATTTTCAGTGGAGGCCCGGGGAGAAAAGCTCCGCTATCTACTACATGACAGGTATAAAATACAAGAATGTACAATAATAAACAAGGTGTTTAAACCACAATTACAGGATGTTCAGTAAAAGGTGCAATCACTCTGTGTTATTGCTTTGTTAACATTATCAGTATATGTTGTATGCACATTAAGAGCAAAGTAACGCAATTTCATTCAGTTGCATTGTTGTGTGGTCTGAATGACAACAACCTTCACTTTGACTTTTGATTTTGACTTGACCACATGTCATTCCCTATCATGACAATTCATGTGATATAACCCATATCATTCCCTACCACAACAATTCATGTGATGTAACACGTCATTCCCTACCATGACAATTCATGTGATGTAACACGTCATTCCCTACCATGACAATTAATATGAT
Source organism: Protopterus annectens (assembly GCF_019279795.1). Taxonomy (NCBI): domain Eukaryota; kingdom Metazoa; phylum Chordata; order Ceratodontiformes; family Protopteridae; genus Protopterus; species Protopterus annectens. The sequence goes on along the minus strand of NC_056726.1, from coordinate 1,072,752,141 downwards.
GTAACCCATATCATTCCCTACCACAACAATTCATGTGATGTAACACGTCATTCCCTACCATGACAATTCATGTGATATAAACCATATCATTCCCTACCACAACAATTCATGTGATGTAACACGTCATTCCCTACCATGACAGTTCATGTGATGTAACACATATTCCCTACCATGACAGTTCATGGGATGTAACACGTCATTCCCTACCATGACAATTCATGCGATGTAACACATATCATTCCCTACTACAACAATTCATATGATGTAACACATCATTCTCTACCATGACAATTCATGTAAAATGACACATCATTCCCTACCATGACAATTCAAGTAATATAACATGTCATTCCATACCATGACAATTCATGTGATGTAACACGTCATTCCCTACTATGACAATTCATGTGATGTAACACATATCATTCCCTACCATGACAGTTCATGTGATGTAACATGTCATTCCCTACCATAACAATTTAAGTGATGTAACACATATCATTCCCTACTATGACGATTCATGTGATGTAACACATATCATTCCCTACCATGACAATTCATGTGATGTAACACATATCATTCCCTACCACAACAATTCATGTGATGTAACACGTCATTCCCTACTATAACAATTCATGTGATGTAACACATATCATTCACTACCATGACAATTCATGTGATGTAACACATATTCTCTACCGTGACAATTCATGTGATGGAACACAAATCATTCCCTACCGAGACAGTTCATGTGATGTAACACATATCATTCCCTACCATGACAATTCATGTGATATAACACATATCATTCCTTACTATGACAATTCATGTGACTTAACACATATCATTACCTGCCATGACTATTCATATCATATAACACATATCATTCCCTACCATAACAGTTCATGTGATGTAACACATCATTCTCTACCATGACAATTCATGTGATGTAACACATATCATTCCCTACCATGACAGTTCATGTGATGTAACATGTCATTCCCTACCATGACAATTCATGTGATGTAACACATATCATTCCCTACCATAACAATTCATGTGATGTAACACATATCATTCCCTACCATGACAATTCATGTGACTTAACACATATCATTAACAGCCATGACTATTCATATCATGTAACACATATCATTCCCTACCATGACAATTCAGGTGATGTAACACATATCATTCCCTACCATGACAGTTCATGTGATGTAACACATCATTCCCTACCATGACAATTCATGTGATATAACACATCATTCCCTACCATGACAATTCATGTGATGTAACACGTCATTCCCTACCATGACTATTCATGTGAAATAACATATTATCATTCCTCACCATGACAATTCAAGTGATATAACACGTCATTCCCTACTATGACAATTCATGTGACATAAAACATGTCATTCCTTACCATGACAATTCATGTGATGTAACACATATCATTCCCTACGACAACTCATATGATGTAACACATCATTCCCTACCATGACAATTCATGTGATATAACCCATATCATTCCCTAACATGGCAATTGATGTGATGTAACACATATTCCCTATCATGACAATTCAGGTGATGTAACACATATTCCCTACCATGAAAATTCATGTGATGTATCACATATTTCCTACCATGACAATTTATGTGATGTAACACATATTCCCTATCATGACAATTCAGGTGATGTAACACATATTCCCTACCATGACAATTCATGTGATGTAACACATATTCCCTACCATGACAATTCATGTGATGTAACACATATTCCCTACCATGACAATTCATGTGATGTAACCCATATCATTCCCTACCATGGCAATTTATGTGATGTAACACATATTCCCTACCATGACAATTCAGGTGATGTAACACATATTCCCTACCATGACAATTCATGTGATGTAACACATATTCCCTACCATGACAATTCATGTGATGTAACACATATTCCCTACCATGACAGTTCATGTGATGTAACACATATTCCCTACCATGACAGTTCATGTGATGTAAAACATCATTCCCTACTATGACAATTCATGTGATGTAACATGTCATTCCCTACCATGACTATTCATGTGATGTAAAACATGTCATTCCTTACCATGACAATTCATGTGATGTAACGGATTCACTTCATAACCTCGAAGTACTGAAATCTCGAATTTCAGTATCTCGAGGCTATAAAGACGAAAAGCAAAAATATCGTTTGAGCAAAATACCGAAATAGAGAATACCGACGCCCATATAAACGAAAAGAGTTGGTTACATCAGATATCATAATATCGAAACCGCGAAGAACACCTTTAATCAACAAAAGACAATTACAGTAAGTAATCCACCACACCTACTATGTGCACATCTGCAGTATTTATGCAGATTACCCGGCTTCACATTACACTTGATAAGAAATATAATATATATATAATAAAACATGACAAACGCAAAGAAGACGTAGTATACATACACTACTATACGACTGAATATTACATGAACGTAAGAGGTTGTAGTGCTTCCTTGTTACAAATACATAATACCGTGCCACCGTACAAATAGATGATACCGTAAGTTAGTGTGCCAGTAACGGAATTCCATGGCAGAAATTTGTACATACAGCATCAGGATAGTGTTTTACACGCTACCGAGTATAGATTACTTACAAATAGTAATGGTATACTGTGTACCAGTTAAATTTTTTGTAGCCTAGCAATTGACATTAGAAAGTCTATCTCAGAATATGTGTGCCTGTTCCGCAGTATGTTCTCAAACTGGGCATGCCTTTTAACAACATTACGCCGCTTAGGAGATGGGGCAGCTCCACAAGTCATTCTCACATGCAGTTCCTCAACTCTGTCCTGTTTTCTAGCCAACACAGTCATCAATATGGACAGGTCACACACTCTATGGCCTAGTAGAGACTTTAATCTGTGATGCCATGCTTCCACGCTATTCTGTGTTCGTGGTAGGAATAGCGTGTTCAGCTCATGCACATTCCAAAACAATGGTGGAAACAATGGTGGAAAGCGTGTACATGCTGTGGTTCTAGTGCAAAACTTACGCAGCTTCCCTAGCACATACCAGTCTGCAAAGTATTGTATTAGGGGCTTCCCCTCTGCAGGAAACATCTCTTTAATAGCCATGTAGCCTGACAACACATCACTTTCGGGTACAAACGCCAATGCAACCAAACACTTCACATGCAGTTGAAAAGCCATGTTAGTGTTATATAGGTGTGATAAGCCTAACTGTTGTACCTTCCTCCAAATGTTCTGACCGAAGTGGAATAGACATCCCTTGGACAACACACCTTGCATATTCAAATGTACACTTCTCTTAGCGGCTATCTCAAAGTCACTTAATATGTACTTCAATTGCAGTTCTAATCCTTCCTTATTCAACAGGTTCAACACACAACTCCACATAAAGTTGTACGCTTTTAATGTCTTTTTCATCATTAGACAGAATAACAAGGGCACACTCTTGTGAAATCCACCATATTGCACTAGGCAGTGGATACTGTATAATTGTCGGCAAATAACCCCCTTATAAAAGTATGTACCATCTACTAGCCATATTGTCGCAGTGCTTAAGTCAACTAGATTCTGCTGTGTAGTAAACACAATTACATTAGTTTCAGTAGCAGAATCACACATTCTTGCGGTGATAAAGGGACCACTCTTCGTTGGATAGTCAGAGACGTTTATATCATTTATACAGAATAGTTTATCTTACCCTACATGTTTTCTGCGTATCCTACCTACATGCTGGATGAGAGCTTTCCGGGTAGGAAGGCTTGGTGTTACATCAGCGGACGTCAACGCCAACACATCATCAACCACAATACATGGGTTATCGCGGGACACTCTGGATCGTATCCGTATATCATTACATACCCTGTACTTCTCTACTTCCGTTGGATCACCCCCATGGGAATGTTGTACCGATTTTTGTAACCTTTCACCATCTGGAACACTGATGGCAATTGCTCTACCCTTACACTTCATAGTTTGTTTCCATTTACAACACCAGTAGGTCTTTTCTTCAACTACTTTTTTACGATGCATTACAAACCCATCCAACAGTAGGACAACTCTTCCCTTTTGCGAGCTTATAGGGCGATACACCGCTCCTAATGTGCCTGGGGCATTTTCAGTCAAATTGACAACAGAAGCCATTATAAGTCATGGTATGTCTTGAATACAACTAGCGTTCGACATTTACATGCATTTTATAACGGTCAACATTTCAAATTTTGCGGTTTCTTTTCTTCGATATTTTGCTATTTCGTCCTTATAGCCTCGAGATACTGAAATTCGAGATTTCAGTACTTTGAGGTTATGAAGTGAATCCGATGTAACACATATCATTCCCTACCACGACAATTCATAAGATATAACACATCATTCCCTACCATGACAATTCATGTAAAATAACACATCATTCCTTACCTTGACAATTCAAGTGATATAACACGTCATTCCCTACCATGACAATTTATGTGATATAACACGTCAATCCCTACATGACAATTCATGTAAAATAACATATTATCATTCCCTACCATGACAATTCAAGTGATATAACATGTCATTCCCTACCATGACAATTCATGTGATGTAACACATCATTCCCTACCATGACAATTCATGTGATGTAACACATCATTCCCTACCATGACAATTCATGTGATGTAACCCATATCATTCCCTACCATGACAATTTATGTGATGTAACACGTCATTCCCTACCATGACAGTTCATGTGATGTAACACGTCATTCCCTACCATGACAGTTCATGTAATGTAACACGTCATTCCCCACCAAGACAATTCAAGTGATATAACACAAGGCATTCCCTACCATAACAATGTATGTGATATAACACACCATTCCCTCCCATGACAATTCATGTGATGTAACAAATATTCCCTACCCTGACAATTCATGTGATGTAACACATATTCCCTACCATGATAGTTCATGTGATGTAACACAAGTCATTCCCTACCATGACAATTCAAGTGATATAATACAAGTCATTCCCTACCATGAACATTTATGTGATATAACACACCATTCCCTACCATGAGAATTCATATGATGTAACCCATATCATTCCCTACCATGGCAATTCATTTGATGTAACACATATTCCCTACCATGACAATTCATGTGATGTAACACATGTCATTCCCTACCATGATAATTCATGTGATGTAACACATATCATTCCCTACCATGACAATTCATGTAATATAACACGTCATTCCCTACCATGACTATTCATGTCAAATAACACATTATCATTCCCCACCAAGACAATTCAAGTGATATAACACAAGGCATTTCCTACCATAACAATGTATGTGATATAACACACCATTCCCTCCCATGACAATTCATGTGATGTAACAAATATTCCCTACCAAGACAATTCATGTGATGTAACACATATTCCCTACCATGATAGTTAATGTGATATAACTCACCATTCCCTACCATGAGAATTCATATGATGTAACCCTTATCATTCCCTACCATGGCAATTCATTTGATGTAACACATATTCCCTACCATGACAATTCATGTGATATAACACGTCATTCCCTACAATGAGAGAGCTGAGTTGGCACTGAGGTGTAATGCACTGTGCTATAGTTCAGAGTACCCTGTGTTCAAGACTTGGCAGGGGTGGTTATTTAATCTTGATAACTGGATGGGAAATAGAAAATTCACCCTGGGGATCACTCCATTGGCTCTACTCGACAGAGGCACTGGGAACTAAGGCCGGGTGGCACAATGCCAGGGTAATCCTATGTGCTAGGCTTGTAAAGGCTCCAGGGTCATTAGCCTAGTACACATCTATGTGAAATAACATATATCATTCTATACCATGACAATTCATGTGATGTAACACGTCATTCCCTACCATGACAGTTCATGTGATGTAACACATATCATTCCTACTATGACAATTCATGTGATGTAACACAAATCATTCCCTACCATGACTATTCACTTCAAAGAAATGGACATAATGATTTAGAATACTACAACAAATTACTGATTCTACTTTTACTTTTGAACAGTATTTGTCATTGAGCATCACCGCTACACATACTTAAGTAACTGTAACTGATACATCACATCCTGTGGCAGATCACTGCTACACATACTTAAGTAACTGTAAATGATACATCACATCCTGTGGCAGATCTCTGCTACACATACTTAAGTAACTGTAACTGATACATCACATCCTGTGGCAGATCACTGCTACACATACTTAAGTAACTGTAATTGATACATCACATCCTGTGGCAGATCACTGCTACACATACTTAAGTAACTGTAACTGATACATCACATCCTGTGGCAGATCACTGCTACACATACTTAAGTAACTGTAACTGATACATCACATCCTGTGGCAGATCACTGCTACACATACTTAAGTAACTGTAACTGATACATCACATCTGTGGCAGATCACTGCTACACATACTTAAGTAACTGTAACTGATACATCACATCCTGTGGCAGATCACTGCTACACATACTTAAGTAACTGTAACTGATACATCACATCCTGTGGCAGATCACTGCTACACATACTTAAGTAACTGTAACTGATACATCACATCCTGTGGCAGATCACTGCTACATATTCTTAAGTAACTGTAACTGATATATCACATCCTGTGGCAGATCACTGCTACACATACTTAAGTAACTGTAATTGATACATCACATCCTGTGACAGATCACTGCTACACATACTTAAGTAACTGTAACTGATACATCACATCCTGTGGCAGATCACTGCTACACATACATAAGTAACTGTAACTGATATATCACATCCTGTGGCAGATCACTGCTACACATACTTAAGTAACTGTAACTGATACATCACATCCTGTGGCAGATCACTGCTACACATACTTAAGTAACTGTAACTGATACATCACATCCTGTGGCAGATCACTGCTACACATACTTAAGTAACTGTAACTGATACATCACATCCTGTGGCAGATCACTGCTACACATACTTAAGTAACTGTAACTGATATATCACATCCTGTGGCAGATCACTGCTACACATACTTAAGTAACTGTAACTGATACATCACATCCTGTGGCAGATCACTGCTACACATACTTAAGTAACTGTAACTGATACATCACATCCTGTGGCAGATCACTGCTACACATACTTAAGTAACTGTAACTGATACATCAAATCCTGTGGCAGATCACTGCTACACATATTTAAGTAACTGTAACTGATACATCACATCCTGTGGCAGATCACTGCTAGACATACTTAAGTAACTGTAACTGATACATCACATCCTGTGGCAGATCACTGCTACACATACTTAAGTAACTGTAACTGATACATCACATCCTGTGGCAGATCACCACTACACATACCTAAGTAACTGTAACTGATACATCACATCCTGTGACAGATCACTGCTACACATACTTAAGTAATTGTAACTGATACATCACATCCTGTGGCAGATCACTGCTACACATACTTAAGTAACTGTAACTGATACATCACATCCTGTGGCAGATCACTGCTACACATACTTAAGTAACCGTAACTGATACATCACATCCTGTGGGAGATCACTGCTACACATACTTAAGTAACTGTAACTGATACATCACATCCTGTGGCAGATCACTGCTACACATACTTAAGTAACTGTAACTGATACATCACATCCTGTGGCAGACAATGATCAGAATTTGCCTTCAGCTGCATTCATATGCTGCTCCTTGCAGTATTATGCTCAGCCCTGCTGCACAAGAGAAAGTAATAACAGAAGGTAATAATGATATTCATGTGAGGAGACAGTTATTATAACCGGCCTGATGATGTGATGCACTCCCGATGTGATGTTGGAATTATCAGTATGTTATGTTGCAGAGTCTTATCCACAAATTGCCATTGTCTGTTTCACAAGGCACATTGCTCTTTCTTCCATACAAATGTCATTTTCTCTTTAACTGTGTGCTTTTTGACAACTGTGATACAACTTCTTCTGTGACTTCAATAGCTAGTGCACAGGTTTAAAGGGAGAGTTAATCAATGGCTGTACTCCAATACATCTCTAGGATAAATGTCACTGTTATCTCTTGTTCACTTTCTCACTTAATGTATCTATATCTAAATGTATATCCTCATCTCTTTACTTCTAACATAACCTTATGATAGTTGTCTATATAATTATCCGTGAACTTGCTTTATACCTCACCTCTACACTACAATGCTCTCATTTTGTGTCCTACCTAGTTCATTCCATCACCTCCATTTATTTGAATTCCTAATTACTAATTATATAATCTATTATCTATCTGAGAATCCCACTAATACGCCTCTTGAAATGCCCAGTATTCATAATCTTGTAATGCATAAGTATCTTTTATATTAGGTGTTTCACTAAACTTAATCAGATAAACCCTGGAAACAAAGGCAATATAATTAAATAAATATAAAAATTGATTTAAACTGATAGTATGTACCTTTGTATGAGCATGTATTATGCAACTGGTATCAGGCAGGGCTGGCTTGTTCAAATGATGCGTGTGTACAATTTTACTTAGTAGAAATACCTGCACAAATGGAGGGTTTTGACCCCCCCCCCACATTTTTAACTCTCTTTCGAAGAAAGGTCATATGCATTTAAACCCACTGATCATGTTATCCTCTTAGCTTTGTGCTTTCTGACAACTGTGCTATGAATTTTTTTTTTTTGTGGTGACAGCAACTAATACACAGCTATTGAGAATGTTTTAGTTATAAAGGCGTTTAAATCCAGCAGTGTGCACCTTATATTAGTGTGTAAAATAAAAAAAAATGGTGATATGCAGGAATGGCACACAGATGTGACATGCAATACTGCAATTTTTGGAATGATGCTGAAATGTATTAAACATAGTGCTGTACTACCTTGTGAGCAGGCCCAGTGTAACAATGTATGTTTTGTATTTAAACATAGTGCTGTACTACCTTGTGAGCATGCCCAGTGTAACAATGTATGTTTTGTATTTAAACATAGTGCTGTACTACCTTGTGAGCATGCCCAGTGTAACAATGTATGTTTTGTATTTAAACATAGTGCTGTACTACCTTGTGAGCATGCCCAGTGTAACAATGTATGTTTTGTATTTAAACATAGTGCTGTACTACCTTGTGAGCATGCCCAGTGTAACAATGTATGTTTTGTATTTAAACATAGTGCTGTACTACCTTGTGAGCATGCCCAGTGTAACAATGTATGTTTTGTATTTAAACATAGTGCTGTACTACCTTGTGAGCATGCCCAGTGTAACAATGTATGTTTTGTATTACACATAGTGCTGTACTACCTTGTGAGCATGCCCAGTGTAACAATGTATGTTTTGTATTTAAACATAGTGCTGTACTACCTTGTGAGCATGCCCAGTGTAACAATGTATGTTTTGTATTTAAACATAGTGCTGTACTACCTTGTGAGCATGCCCAGTGTAACAATGTATGTTTTGTATTTAAACATAGTGCTGTACTACCTTGTGAGCATGCCCAGTGTAACAATGTATGTTTTGTATTTAAACATAGTGCTGTACTACCTTGTGAGCATGCCCAGTGTAACAATGTATGTTTTGTATTTAAACATAGTGCTGTACTACCTTGTGAGCATGCCCAGTGTAACAATGTATGTTTTGTATTTAAACATAGTGCTGTACTACCTTGTGAGCATGCCCAGTGTAACAATGTATGTTTTGTATTTAAACATAGTGCTGTACTACCTTGTG
>NC_056726.1:1072669968-1072741803 GCF_019279795.1 Protopterus annectens | reverse complement strand
TTTCCAAGGGTCGGCTTTGTAGGGGGAGTTCTACTGTATTTATCTGTATTTCCTGTGTTATGCCTCACTGCAGCTGTGTGATTCCACCAGGTTTGCAGTTATGGGTGCCATCTTGGTCCCACGCTTGTCCATCCCTAGCGATTGCCTACTGGACAATGGTATGCAGCAGTACACATTTCACACCTGCATTTAGCATTAGCCGGTGGATGCTTTGCACAATTAGTGGCGAGTAAGGCACGTGCTTCTCCCACATCCCTCCCATGGTGCGGCACAACGTATTATCTGCCAAACAACACCGACCCCCGTTTCTGCATACGCAGGATCCCATGGCTGGAACCCTCGACGGTACCCATTACACATCCCATGTGTGCGGAATGGGATGTGGACGCACCTCTATGGACTCTACAATCTGGGAATGTCTGTTCATATGTCCTGCTTTCCCGTGGACAGTTGTCATCAACCTTGAACACGCTGGGGTGCATATGTCTGGCTGTACCGTAGTCAGGCTGTCAGTTCTTCTGGGTCTCGATCGCAGCTGGTTGACATTGAAACGGATGAATCTTTGGGGTCCTACTATGAACACCATTGTGCATATGTACAGTGTAGACCTTGTTGGACTGTGTCCATCTGGCCAGTGGGTTTGACTGCTGCTGTATGTTCCCCAATCGCGGATGTCTGCTTGCTACCCATATTATGTAGTGCTCGTTAACCAGGTTATTCTAAACTGAAACCGGATGGTGTAAATCCAATGATGCAGGCTAGGAAATGCTTTAACTAATCCTCAGATGTCCCATTAGGAAATTTCCGCCACTGTATTGTCAAAATGACACAACCAAAACATGTAGATCCTATTAATTCATTGAAGGATGTTCTTTATATGCGTGAACGCCATAGTTTAAGGATCCTATGACTTTCCTAGTTGACGTTGTTGGTGTGCCATTAGTATGTTTTCCCCAAGGTGCCCATTTGTTCCGCAGTATGGTAGCGAGTGATCCCCATTTCTTGCTGGCAGATTGAGTGCTGTTGGGTATTCGCCGGTCTGACTTTGTATGTGGAGTCTCTACTGTAGTCCCTATCTGTATTCCTGTGTTATGCCTTACTACAGCTGTGTAATTCCACCAGGTTTGCAGTTAGGGGTGCCATCTTGGTCGAACGTTTGTCCATCCTTGGGAAATGCCTACTGGACACTGGTATAGGGCTGTACCCATTTCACAGCTGCATTTAGCATTTTGCGGTGGATGATTTTCATTATTGGTGGGGGGTAAGGCATGTGCTATACCCACATCCCTCCCACGGGGCGGGACAAGATTATCTGCCAAACAACACCGAGCCCCATTTCTGCATACCCACGATCCCATGGCTGCAGCCCTCGACGGTACCCATTATACATTCTTCATGTATGCGGGACTGAGATGTGGACGCACTTCTATGGACTCGGCCATATGGGTATTTCTGCTCATATGTCCTGCATTTCATGGACACCTGTCATCAACCTTAAACACGCTGGTGGTGCATATGTCTAACTGTGCCGTAGTCACGGCTGTTACGCCTTCAGCGCCGCTCCATCAAGTTTATATTGCATAGGGTTAAATTTTGGGTCCTACAATGGACACCAAAGTGCATATGTAAAGTGTAGAACCTGTTGGACTGTGTCCATCTGGCCAGTGGGTTTGACTGCTGCTGTATGTTCCCCAATCGCGGATGTGTGTTTGACTACACATATTATGTAGTGCTACATCCAGGTCTTTCAAACCTGAAACCGAATGGTGTACATCCAAAGATGCAGGTTAGCAACTGCTTTACATAATCCTCAGAAGTCACAATAGGAAATATCCGCCACTGTATTGTCAAAATAACACCACCATAACATGTGGATCCTATTAATTCATTGAAGGATGTTCTTTATATGTGGGTACGCCATAGCTTAACCATCCTATAACCTTCCTAGTTGACGTTGTTGGTGTGCCATTACTATGTGTTCCGCAGATCGCCCATTTGTTCCGCAGTATGGAAGCAGTGATCCCCATTTTCTTGCTGGCAGATTGAGTGCTGTCACCGGTATTCGCACGCCGTATTTTCTGGCCCCATCTGTACAGAAAAGTGGTGTCAGTACAGACACCATGCACAGAACAGTGGTTGTTAGTACAGACACTGTAAAGAATAGTTGTGTCAGTACAGACACCATGTACAGAAAAGTGGTGTTAGTACAAACACCATGCACAGAACAGTGGTATCAGTACAGACACCATGTACAGAATAGTGGTGTCAGGACACATACCATGAACAGAATAGTGGTGTCAGTACAGACACCATGCACAGAAAAGTGGTGTCAGTACAGACACCATGCACAGAACAATGGTGTTAGTGCAGACACCATGCACAGAAAAGTGATGTCAGTACAGACACCATGTACAGAAAAGTGGTGTCAGTACAGACAACATGCACAGAACAGTGGTGTTAGTACAGACACTGTAAAGAATAGTGGTGTCAGTACAGACACCATGTACAGAAAAGTGGTGTCAGTACAGACACCATGCACAGAATAGTGGTATTAGTACAGACACCATGTACAGAATAGTGGTCTCAGTACAGACACCATGCACAGAACAGTGGTGTCAGTACAGACACCATGCACAGAACAGTGGTGTTAGTACAGACACCATGCACAGAACAGTGGTGTTAATACAGACACCATGCACAGAACAGTGGTATCAGTACAGACACCATGTACAGAATAGTGGTCTCAGTACAGACACCATGTACAGAATAGTGGTGTCAGTACAGACACCATGCACAGAAAACTGGTGTCAGTACAGACACCATGCACAGAACAGTGGTGTTAGTACAGACTCTGTAAAGAATAGTGGTGTCAGTACAGACTATGTACAGAAAAGTGGTGTCAGTACAGACACCATGAACAGAAAAGTGGTGGCAGTACAGACACCATGTACAGAATAGTGGTTTCAGTACAGACTATCTACAGAATAGTGGTGTCAGTACAGACTCTATGTACAGAATATTGGTTTCAGTGCAGGCTATCTACAGAATAGTGGTGTCAGTACAGACTCCATGTACAGAATAGTGTTGTTAGTATAGACACCATGTAGAGAACAGTGGTGTCAGTGCAGACTCTAAGTACAGAACAGAGGTGTCAGCACAGAAACTATATACAGAATAGTGGTGTCATCTCAGACTCTCTACAGAATAGTGGTGTCAGTACAGACACCATGTACAGAATAGTGGTGTCAGTACAGACCCCATGTACAGAATAGTGTTGTCAGTACAGAAAACATGTACAGAATAGTGGTGTCAGTGCAGGCACAATATACAGAATAGTGGTGTCAGTACAGACTCTGTGTACAGAATAGTGGTGTCAGTACAGACTCTGTGTACAGAATAGTGGTGTCAGTACAGACACCATGTGCAGAATAGTGGTGTCAGTACACATACCTTGAACAGAATAGTGGTGTTAGTACAGACGCCATGTACAGAATAGTGGTGTCAGTGCAGGCACAATATACAGAATAGTGGTGTCAGTACAGACTCTGTGTACAGAATAGTGGTGTCAGTACAGACACCATGTGCAGAATAGTGGTGTCAGTACACATACCTTGAACAGAATAGTGGTGTTAGTACAGACGCCATGTACAGAATAGTGGTGTCAGTACAGACTCTGTGTAAAGAATAATAGTGTCAATACAGACTCTGTACAGAATAGTGGTGCCAGTACAGACACTATGTACAGAAAAGTGGTGTCAATACAGACTCTACTTACAGAATGGTGGTGTCAATTCAGACACTGTGTACAGAATAGTGGAGTCAGTATAGACCCTATGTACAGAATAGTGGTGTCAGTACAGATTCTGTGGACAGACTATTGGTCTCAGTACAGTCTCTTTGTACAGAATAGTGGTGTCAGTACAGACTCTGTACAGAACAGTGGTGTCATAACAGACTCTATGTACAGAACAGTGGTGTCATTACACACACTGTACAAAATAGTAGTGTCAGTACAGACACTATATACAGAATAGTGGAGTCAGTACAGACTCTATGTACAGAATACAAGTGTCAGTACAGACACCATGTACAGAACAGTGGTGTCAGTACAGACACCATGTACAGAATAATAGAAAACACACATTCACCAGCACATCACCAGTATCTCTTCTTTATTTCAATTAGTGATCTGGTACCTCAGCATTTCACCTTCATGGATCACAATGCATACACATTTAGAACAGATATATATACTCACTCCACTTTCAAAGGAATTAACTAGAATAGTGAGAAAATATTGGCATATTGTTAGTGAGGATGAAACTATTGGCCACTTGTTTCCTAAACACATTACTTTCTCTTTTAAGAGGGGGAGGACTTTAAAAGAACTCTTAAACCATAATTTTGTTAAAGGGAACAATAATCTTTTGCCTTGTGGCACTTTTCATGTGGCCATTGTAATATTTGTGACAGGGTTAAGAATTTGAATGTTGTTAATGGTATATCATTTGTCCCTAGGTTATACTTTAATTGCAGATCGATAGGGGTGGTATATATTTTGGGTTGCTCTTGCGCTGACGTTTGGTAGATAGGATAAACCAAACGTATGGTTAGAACTCGGGTTCTAGAGCATTTAAAAGACATTAGGAACCATAGTGAAGTTAGTCCTGTTGCCCAACATTTCCTTGTTAAACATGGTGGTTCCCCTAGTATTTTAAAATTTTGTGTGCTTGGTAAGCCTTTTTCAGCTAGCGGGGAGATTATGTGACCAAATTGCTTGAGTTAGAAACTAGAATGATACTAAAATTTAAGACTCTAAAGCCCATTGGTCTGAATCAAAAACTGGGTATTTAATACTTTATTATCTAGCATTCCATATTTATACTTATTTATTTATATTTGGATTTTTGTAGTATAGTGGTTTATACTGATTAATTGGTGAATTTATTTATTTATTTATTCACTACATATAATCTGTATTTTGTTGCTTTAAATGTTTAATATAATAATTAGTTAATTAATGCCAGTTGCTTGTGATAACTTGGAGTGAGTATATATATCTGTTCTAATTGTGAATGTATTGTGATCCATGAAGGCGAAATGCCGAGGTACCAGATCGCTAATTGAAATAAAGAAGAGATACTGGTGATGTGCTGGTGAATGTGCGTTTTCTATTTTTTTGTTTGCTGGTGTTTCTTGGATTTGGAATATTTTTACTAGCACTTATACCAGTATCAATATGTCGCAGACAACTGGGACTGCTGGGCAACTTCATTTGCTAGGAGGTATTCTTTTTGCTGATATTGGGAGTGAACGCAAAAAAAAGTTCACTATGCTGGATCCCTGGAATGTTGGTGGAAATCCTGATTCAGATGGTCGCTTTCAGCAGCTGGAGAGACTGATGGCTAAAGAAGTCACTCTTTTACTTGATACACGACTTCTGGAGAGATATACAAGTTTAAATTTGACACCAAGGGGGCTATGTATTGATAGGCTTCTTGCTACAAAGTTCTCGGAAGAGGAGAGTGACCTCTTTGAGGAATGGAAGCAAGCCTCTTTGGAGTGTACTTTGAATTGGCTCCGCATCCTGATTAAGCGGAATATGAGAGCACATGATAAATTAAAAGCAGAAATCTTGCACTTACAGGACGAGGTGGTGGAGGAGTCCTGTTACAGAGTGCAGATCTGTAAGATAAATGAAAAGACCTCTAAGTTAGAGACTGAAATTATCCAGCGTAAAAGAAATAAATTAATATGGGACTTGAAAGACTATGAGACTGGGATTCTTTTTTCATGGCAGCGTGAGCCGACGCGAAGCAGGCCAAAGGTGAGGAGCGGCTACCAGAAGCGGCGGAGTGTGTCAGCATCGTTAGCGGAACAAAATGTTACTAAATATGTTTCTAAAAATGTAACATTTACTGACTCTTCAGCTTCTTTAACGTCGGAGGCTGAGGGTGCTAATGGCACTTCACTTTCTCCGATAACTGATCATTCTTTTCAGGCTAATAAATCGAGCCATGGAGAAATGGTAGAAAGGGAAGAATTCATTTTAAACAATGTACAAACAAGTGAGTACAATGAACGGACTCTATATGTTGTAAATTTATCTGATTTGAATCTTACTAATGACATGAAAGCTGTATTGTAAAAGGGCAGCAAATTTGTACCCACATATTTCCCCTCTTTTGCTGATTTATATTTAGAGCTAAAGGCATTCAGCAGAAAACTGTATTTGAAAGTTTTCTTTCATAAAAATGTTTCTAATTCTGCAGAGAATGTTCATTCAAACAATTTAAATTTTAATAATGATTTTGATGAGGATTTATTAAATATGTCAATTTATGGTTATGATGATGCTGAATTTTCTTGTTTGGATGAGATTATGTATAATTCTAGTTGTTACAATACTGGATCTGGGAAGTTATCATTATCCCATCTGGTAACTGATAAGAAATTTGTACCTAATATTAATGTACCTGCCATTTCTGTATGAAGATTTTGTTTAAAGAAATTTCTATGAAACTTGCTGAATTTCTTAGGCAAACAAAATGTTATAATTTAAGTAAAAATTAATGGCTTGCTTTTAAGAGCATTGAGAAACAAAAGACTGAGTTTATTTTTAAGTGTGCTGATAAAGGAGGTAATTGGGTTATACTAAACAAACAAAATTATTGTGAAATGGTGGCTGATTTGCTGAAAAATGCAGATGAGTATAAATATTTAGTAAAGGACCCAGTAGTGGAATATAATGATGTACTTTTGGCTTTACCAGAAAGAGGGGGACATCTTGGTTTCTTTGATCATAAGGATGTGTGTAAACTGTATATTAAACAGTGTAAAAAACTTCTCTGTGTGGAAGATTTTCAGTCCATATATTTCTAGTCAATCACTTTATATTAATCATATCAGACAATAGTAGTAGAAGTAGCGAACGTAAACTCGTCAAGTCAAAAAGTAATAATAGAAAATATATAATTCTATAGCATTACTAAGTATTCGAAAGTACTCCAAGCAAGGCAGGCAGTCTGTTTCCAGTCGAAAATCCTTTATTAAGTACACAGACAACCGATCCAAGTAAAACAAAAATAGAGTAATAATTTCCTCACAAGCTTTCTAAATATATATATACTTTTTATCAGGCATGGGAGTGGTTTATTGTGCTGTAAAACAAAGTGTTATTGGTAAACATGTTAAATTCACATCCCTTCCCCCATCAGTGTGACATTCGAGCTGGTCCTGCCCTACCTAGTAGCTGTCATAATAATATATAGCCCTAATGTGCTTTAATGGTACATCTTATTTTACCAAATTATTAAGTAGATTATTAAGTCTGTGATTTTATACAAGGCAATATACTACATGGCTGGAAATATATCAACCTTAGTTCATTTTGCGATCAAAAATTATATATAAATATATACATATACATTTCGCATAGACATGGGTGATCTTGAAGGAGACATCCAGAAAATTCTGGAGAAACATGAACTCATGTGGCAATTAAAGCTGAACTCTTTTAGAAAGCCTGGACTAAACTACTACTGTTCAATTAAAAGTGCACTGGAAGTTAAAAAATTACCACATTGTTTACATGACTAATTGTATTTTATTTTATTTTATTTTTTTCTACAAATTGGTTTTAAATACCATTTTAAATCATTTGACATTTAAGTGTATATTTTGTTTCCATCATCATACATATATATATTTTTTTCATTTATATAAATTTTTTTCTGGTTCTCTTTTTTCCACTTTTTTCAGAATGATGGTAATAACAATACTAACTAATTATACAGTTATATAGGTTTTTAGGGTTCTTGTACACAGACCTGAAGAAGTCTAGAAGGACGAAAGCGATCTTTGCTAACAATAGGTTATGAAAACAGAAACTGATTTTTACATGCAAAATGTATATGTATATATTCATATATAATTTTTGATCGCAATGAAGATTGATATATTTCCAGCCATGTAGTATATTGCCTTGTATAAAATCACAGACTTAATAATTTGGTAAAATAAGATGTACCATTAAAGTACATTAGGGCTATATATTATTATGACAGTTACTAGGTAGGGCAGGAGCAGCTCGAATGTCACACTGATGGGGGAAGAGATGTGAATTTAACATGTGTACCAATAACACTTTGTTTTACAGCACAATAAACCACTCCCATGCCTGATAAAAAGTATATATATATTTAGAAAGCTTGTGAGGAAATTATTACTCTATTTTTGTTTTACTTGGATCGCTTGTCTGTGTACTTAATAAAGGATTTTCGACTGGAAACAGACTGCCTGCCTTGCTTGGATTACTTTCAAATACTTAGTAATGCTGTAGAATTTTATATTTTCTATTATTACTTTTTGACTTGACGAGTTTACGTTCGCTACCTGTACTACTATTGTCTAATCTGATTAATATACAGTGATTAACTAGGAATATATGGACTGAAAATCTTCCACACAGAGAAGTTTCTTACACTGTTTTGTTTTTAGACCCACTACACTTTAATGGGTTGTTTTGAGACTCCGGGGATACCACGGAGATTACTTGTTTTTTGTTGGTAAACTGTATATTAAGAAACCTATAACTCTTATTTTTTATGCTGTGCCTAAAGTGCATAAATGTTTGAATAAACCCCCAGGTAGGCCGATTGTGTCAGGGGTTGGTTCATTTTTAAATAATATTAACATCTTTTTGGATTTCCACCTAAAAGCACATTTAAAGAAGGTTGTAGAGCATATTTCTAATACTCAGGATTTGTTAAGTGAAGTGTCTCATATTAGATGGCAGAATGACTACTATTGGGTTACTATTGATGTAAAATCTCTGTGTACAAATATCAGTCTCAGATGGGGTTTGGAATCTATTATGGAAATGTTGGGTGATGGACCTAGAAAGTACAGTTGTGTACTCTTACCATAAATGTAGGTGTTCGAGTGTGTTCACTGTTGCAGTCATGACTGTAGGGTTCTTCCTGCCAGCAGCATCCCCCGATCGGCCAGAGTCCCAAAGTCTGGATCGGGCATCAGCTGAGGTTGCTTTTATCCTGACGTCAATGCGTCAGAAGGTATAAAGACCTCAGCTGACGCCATTTCCCCAGTTTTTCTTGCCCCAGATGTCAGGTGCCCAGAAAGAAAAGGCTAAAAAAGAAACCATGCTCAAAACCTCATCAGCCAAAATACCTCATAAGAGACAATAGTCAAAGAAAAAACAAAAGAGGGGGTAGGAGGGAGGGTAACCCAGACTGCAACAGTGAACGCACTCAAACATCTACATTTATGGTAAGAGTATACAACTGTACTATGTCCTTCGTGGTTCACTGTTGCAGTCATGACTGTAGGGTTGAGTCCCAAAGCTAAGAAAGGGTGGCTGGAGGAGAAACAGAGGGAGCGGTCACAAAATCTTGCAAAACTACAGAAGCAAAACCCACCCTGGATTTAGAATAGAGAGGGAAGTTGTAGTGCTTAGAAAAAGTATGTACAGAACTCCAAGTAGCAGCCTCCAAAATATCCTTGATAGGAACCCCACAAAGAAAAGCTGCTGAAGCAGCAGTAGCCCGAGTAGAATGAGTCCTAACATTAACAAACTGGACTGCCATGATAAGAGTAACAGAACTTGATGCAATGGGCAATCCACTTGGAAATAGTTTGCTTAGTGATTGCTTTCCCCTGAACAGTAGGAGCATAAGCGACAAACAACTGATCAGATTTCCGGAATATCTTGGTCCTGTCCAGGTATAAACAAAGCTGCCTGTGCACATCTAAAGAGTGAAAAAGACTTTCTTCCTCACTTTGAGGATTAGGATAAAAGGTAGGCAAATGAATAGACTGATTCAAGGCCACTGCCGAAACCACCTTGGGCATAAAGGTGGGATTAGTCCATAGAGATACCCTGTCCTGATGAAAAATAAGAAAGGGTTCCACAGCCATGAGTGCTTGCAATTCTGAAATTCTTCTAGCAGAGGTAATAGCTAAAAGAAAAGCAGTTTTCCAAGACAAAAATTTCAAACCTGTGGAAGCTGCAGGTTCAAAAGCAGACAAGGTTAATTTCTCCAAAACATAGTTAAGATCCCAAGTGGGAACAGGAGCCCTCATAGGGGGCCGAATATTCTTAGCCCCTCTAAGAAATTGTTTAAGTAATTGATGAGAAAAAAATCAGAGGATCCGTATCGTAATGTGCAGAAATAGCAGAAGCATGAAGCTTAACAGACGAAAAAGAAAGGCTCATATGTAACAACTCTGTCAGATACTGTAAAATCAGAGGAATGTTCAGAATAGCAGAATCACCACCCTGGACCTGATTCCAGGAGCAAAATCTTTTCCATTTACCCGCATAAGATTTTCTAGTGCTGGGCCATCTAGCTTCAAGTATTACATCCATAACCTGTTTGGAAAGGGTAGAGGTGTTTACAGATCTTGGATCCGCCAGGCAGCTAGATTCAGAGTTTTGACATGATTGTGCAGTATCCGGCCATCCTGTTGAGACAGTAGATGAGGGATTTGAGGCAGAATCCAGGGAGGCTCCTGAACCAGGTTCATCAGAGTGGAATACCAGAATTCTTGAGGCCAATTGGGAGCCAGTAAAATCATTTGCGGTCTGTCCTGTTTTATCTTCAGAAGTACCTGAGGTAGAAGAGGCAAAGGAGGAAAAGCATATACTGAGAGGTGTTTCCAACTGAATGAGAGGGCATCCACTTTCCATGTTAGTTTGTGGTAGATCCTTGTTCAGAATGTTGGAAGTTGATGATTCTGAGGGGATGCAAAGAGATCTATGTCTGGACATCCCCACGCCTTTATAATCATCCTGAATATCCGAACATCCAACAACCATTCGTGTGGATCTGAAATGTGTCTGCTCAATGTGTCTGCCAGAGTGTTGTCTTTTCCTGGCAGGAATTGCGCTTGTAAGTCGACACTGCAGGTCAGAGCAGTGTACCATAGAGTCATGGCTAATCTGCACAGGGGGTAAGAGTGAGAGCCCCCCTGCCTGTTTACAGGTTCATAGGTTCATAGGTTTATACTAGGCTATCTGCCCTAAGGCATTTATAAGCCTAGCCCAAAGTTTTGTGGCTTACGCCACCCCTTATGTTAAAAAATACTGTGCCCATTAGTTTGTTGTGCCTCTGTCCAGCAGTGACACAGAGATGATTCCCGGGGTAAACCTATGATCTCCCATCCACTGGTCAAGATTGCTCTTGAACAGAGCCAGCAAGG
Organism: Protopterus annectens; assembly: GCF_019279795.1. Lineage (NCBI taxonomy): Eukaryota > Metazoa > Chordata > Ceratodontiformes > Protopteridae > Protopterus > Protopterus annectens. The sequence goes on along the minus strand of NC_056726.1, from coordinate 1,072,730,583 downwards.
TGCTCTGCCTCACATGGACTGGGATTTTATTCCACAGCATAGGGAGTCTCTGGGTGACAAATCTATCCCTCCAGCATGTCCTATTTATATCCGTGCTAAGGTTTAAGTCACTTGGTCTAGTGGATCTGGTAGATTTGGATTTTTTGAGGTGGAGCATATCCATTAATTCCGGGTTGGACATGGCCTTGTATGTCAGGCACAGGTCACCTCTGAGCAGGCAGTATGCGACTGAATAGAGCTGGAGTTTCTTCAGTCTGGCAGCATATGACAGATTTTGGAGTCCCTTTATCCTTTTGGTGAGGAACTTTTGGGGTCTCTCCAATTGCTGCAGGTGTCGGGTGAGATACATCCCGAATGGGGCATTGTACTCAATCATTGGTCTGATAAGTGAAGAGTACAGGGGAACAATGACCTCACTTGATCTGGATGTGAATCCCTTCATGATCAGGTGGGCAATGTAGAAGGTCTTTCTAACCACTTTAGCAATGTGAGTGTCAAAAGAAAGGCCACTGTTATGTATCACATCACTGTAGTGTTGTCTGTCTGTATCAACAATTGTCCTGGGAGAAGAAGGTCCCTGAAGGCTATCAGGGCATTCTGTACAGCCAGCATCTCCTTCAAATTTATGTGCAGGTGTGTTTGCTCCTTTGTCCAAACACCCTGAAGACATCTCCCGTGCATGTGGGCTCCCCAGGCATAATCTGAAGCATCAGTTGTCAGAACTTGGTTGGTCGGTGGAGAACAAAAAGGCTTCCCCTTGTTCTGTAGACAGGCTTCTGCCCACCAAAGAAACTCTTGCTGGAGACAAGGCAAAATCGGGATCACTGTTTCCAAACTGTGGTAATGCTGAGACCATACACTCTTGAGGTACCACTGCAGTTTCCTCATATGCAGTCTTGCATACGGTATTAGTAGAATGCAGGAAGCCATGTAACCCAAAGGCTGCAGAATTTTTCTTGCAGTCAGCTGTTTCATTGAAGCCAGGTGTCGGAAAGAAAAAGCCAGTTGCACTTTTTTGTCTGATGTCAAGGAAGCCATCTGGGTTATAGTACTCAGAAGAGCACCCAGGAAAGTAATCTGTTGTGTGGGTACCAGATTTGATTTCTTTAGATTCACTGTGAAACCGAGGTACTGAAGAAGATGATGCACAAAAGCTAGATGCCGAAGTAGAGTGTCTTTGTCGTCCACTTGAATAAGACAGTCTTCTAGATAAGGGTATATTTGAATCCCCGTCTGTCTGCAAAACGCCACTACTAGTGCCAGGCACTTTGTAAAGACCCTGGGCGCAGTAAATAAGCCAAAGGGCAGCACAGAGAACTGGTAATGCTTCGAGCCTGCTTTGAAACGCAGATATCTTCTGCACTCTTGCCTTATAGGAATACGCAGGTAAGCTTCTTTTAAGTCCAAAGTCACCATCCTAGCGTTCTTGCCCAACATAGGCAGCAGCTGCTGCAGAGTGAGCATCCTGAATTTTGGTATATCTAGGAAGGTGTTTAGTACAGAAAGGTCCAGGATTGGTCTCCACGAATTTTCCTTCCTGGGAACCAGGAAAAGTCTGGAATAAAAACCTTTCCTTATTTCTAAATTTGGTAACAATTCAGTGGCCCTCATAGCCAGGAGGGACTGAACCTGCCGATGCGCCTCTGCCCACTGATGATTTGGCAGATCTGGCAAACCGTTCGGTTTTGGCAAGGTGTGGGAATGAAATCTGTAACCTCTTGAAACTATGTCCAGAACCCATTTGTCCTGGGTTATGTGGCTCCAATTTTGATAAAAAAGGGAAATCCTTCCTCCCAAAGGTGCTTCCAGGAGAGGAGCCCCTGGAAGCAGAAAGAGAGAGTCATAAAGACTGTTTTTGGTAGGGTTGAGACTTATCTTCACCTCCCTTGGGAGAGGGGGCACTCCACTGCCTATTCCTAAAATGAGTCTGTGCCTGTCCCCTACCTCTGGAACACCTGAATCTGCCTCTCTGAGACCTGTCTGAGCCCAGACAGGACCAAGGTTTAGCTGGCCAGTGTCTGCTAAATCTAGGAGGTTGCACCTGTAGAAAATCCTTAACCATCTGCATAGATTTGGCATTGTTCTCCATTTTCTTTAATACCTCTTCAGCTTTGGACCCAAACAGAACATCGTGCTGCAAAGGGGCATCCAAAAGTTTGGCTTTAACCTGATCCATCAAGCTTTGTTCCTTTAACCAAGCATGTCTTCTAATGACTGTGCCAGTCATTGCAGCCCTACAAGAAGCTTCCAAAGAATCAAAACTACAATGCAGGGTATGCTTACCCACCTGTTCAATAGCATGCAATAAATCCTGTAACTCCTGATTATCCGCACCAATAGAAACAGCTGACATCTTCTGTTTAAATACAGACAAAATGTGCTGCTGATACTTCAGCATATGAAATTGACAGTTCAAAGCCCTAAAAGACAATGTAGCAGAAGTATAAACTTTTTTACCCCATCTCTCCAAAGCCCTGGACTCTCGGTCAGAGGGAATAGGATTTTTAGCAGAGGTTGCTTTAACACCCATAGGACCCTGAGAAATTGTTTCCGAAAAAAACTTGTGAAAATCTGGAACCCTATAATACCTATCCGGTTTGACCGGAGCAGGGGGAAAAAAATCAGGAGAGAGAGAAGCTTCCGAAAAAACATCATCTACAATGTCCAATACAGGGGGAATAGCCAGAGGCATATGCTGTGGGAGAAGAAGAAAATCACTAAGCCTTTTCTTGGATTCAGAGAATTCCTGCCCTTCCCAGTGAAAATGCACACTCATATCATGCAAAGTTTCACCAAAAGAATAATCCTCAGGAGGAGAAGCTGAAGGAAAGGAATCTTCAGCATCAGAATCCTCATAAGGAGGAAAAGAATAATCCTGCTCAAGGAAAGAAGCAGAAGAAACAGAAATTTGGTCTGAAGAATCAAAATCAGACTGTAATCTAGGCTTCTTGTCAGGAGGGAGATGTGAATCCCTGATCATAGTTAAGAGATCTTCAGCCATCCTAAGCATCTGCCTCTGAGGCCTAGTGTCCTGATCAAAAGGTGCCTGTGCTTGCCATTTCACTTTAGCTGGAGCCTTAGACTTTGTCTTTGAATGTAAAACTGAATCCACATTTACAGGAAGCTGCGAAGGCCTGAGAACTCCCTCAGAAGCCGGTACCTGCCTACCGGCTCCGGACCCAACTGAGGGAGCAGTATCCGAAGGTCCAGTCCCTGGCAATTCTGAAGACCCATTCAGCTCAACAGCAGAGTTGCTACAGGCAATTGGTTCAAAAGAGGTGGACGGCAGGGGCTGCAAAGGCGCCTCACTGACGACCGATGAACCAGCAACTGGCAATAACTGAGTAACATTCTTTGCTGTGGACCTCGGAGGGCTGTCTGCATCCTTGTGCCTCTTACACACCCCAGAAGCCGGAAAAGAATCCAAAGACATGTTATAATTAAACCTTTTTTCCAAAATAGTAAAAGGCAAAGTTATATCTACGCCTAATAGTACGCTGATTAAATCTAGCACAAAATGCACAATTAGCAACGTCGTGGTCAGGACCCAGACAGGGAATACAGTAAGAGTGAAAATCCCTATGAGGTATTTACTTCCCACAAGAGATACAATTATTAACTTTTTCTGACATCTGACTGAAGCAAGAAAAGGACCTCCCCAATGGGGTACTTATCTTATAAATGAAAATCCTGGGATTAAATCCAAAAACAAACAGGAACAGGCTGACCAGCATCAGTGAACTGCAAAGGGCACCATGCAGCAAGAAAGATGGAGGAAATGGTATCAGCTGAGGTCTTTATACCTTCTGGCGCATTGACGTCAGGATAAAAGTGACCTCAGCTGACGCCCGATCCAGACTTTGGGACTCTGGCTGATCGGGGGCTGCTGCTGGTAGGAAGAACCCTACAGTCATGACTGCAACAGTGAACCACGTAGGACATCCACCTTTTTGATTAATTTACTTGAATTTTGTTTAACTCATAATTATTTTTCTTTTAATAATGAGTTTTTTCTGCAGTTAAAAGGTACGGCTATGGGGGCTGCTTTTGTGCCCTCATATGCTATTATATATGTGGGATATTTTGAAAGGAAATTTGTCTATCCCACTTTGTTTTTTAAGAATAATGTTATATTGTATAAGCGGTTCATAGATGATCTCATCTTCATTTGTAAGGGTGATGTTACTGATTTTTTGGATTTTTTTGAGACCCTTGATAATAATGAGCATGGTTTAACCTTTTCCTATGAGTTAAATAGGGAATATTTTAATTTTTTCGATGTAACTTTATATAATGATGGAGAATCTATTGGCTTTAGGCCATATAGAAAATCAGCTTCAAGTGAATATGTTCTTATATGCTACTAGCATGCACCCTGGACATTTATTAAATTCCTTACCATTTGGTGAATTTAAAAGAATTTATGATCACACTAGTGATAGAATGAAAGGGCTAATGAGTTGGATAAAGTTTTGTTAAGGTCGTGCGAAAGAGGTTATGATGAGACTCATCTTTTGGGATGCAAGTGTAAAGTACTTAGGGATCTTTGTGATGGTCCATATCAACATTCATATATGCCAGGTATGAATAATAAACCTGAAGATAAAATGTTTGATATAAGGGATATTGATGATGACAAAAAGCTTTTTTATGTCACAAGATTATCTCCCTTTTCAAAGGAATTAACTAGAATAGGGAGAAAATATTGGCATATTGTTAGTGAGGATGAAACTATTGGCCACTTGTTTCCTAAACACATTACTTTCTCTTTTAAGAGGGGGAGGAATTTAAAAGAATTGTTAAACCATAATTTTGTTAAAGGGAACAATAATCTTTTGCCTTGTGGCACTTTTTCATGTGGCCATTGTAGTATTTGTGACAGGGTTAAGAATTTGAATGTTGTTAATGGTATAACATTTGTCCCTAGGTTATACTTTAATTGCAGATCGATAGGGGTGGTATATATTTTGGGTTGCTCTTGTGCTGACATTTGGTATATAGGACAAACCAAACGTATGGTTAGAACTCGGGTTCTAGAGCATTTAAAAGACATTAGGAACCATAGTGAAGTTAGTCCTGTTGCCCAACATTTCCTTGTTAAACATGGTGGTTCCCCTAGTAGTTTAATATTTTGTGTGCTTGGTAAGCCTTTTTCAGCTGGGGGGGGGGATTATGTGAGCAAATTGCTTGAGTTAGAAACTAGAATGATCCTAAAATTTAAGACTCTAAAGCCCTTTGGTCTGAATCAAGAATTGGGTATTTAATACTTTATTATCTAACATTCCATATTTATACTTATTTATTTATATTTGTATTTTTGTAGTATAGTGGTTTATACTGATTAATTGGTGAATTTATTTATTTATTTATTCACTACATATAATCTGTATTTTGTTGCTTTAAATGTTTAATATAATAATTAGTTAATTAATGCCAGTTGCTTGTGATAACTTGGAGTGAGTATATATATCTGTTCTAAATGTGAATGCATTGTGATCCATGAAGGCGAAATGCCGAGGTACCAGATCGCTAATTGAAATAAAGAAGAGATACTGGTGATGTGCTGGTGAATGTGTGTTTTCTATTTTTTTGTTTGCTGGTGTTTCTTGGATTTGGAATATTTTTACTAGCACTTATACCAGTATCAATATGTCGCAGACAACGGGGACTGCTGGGCAACTTCATTTGCTATGAGGTATTCTTTTTGCTGATATTGTGAGTGAACGCAAAAAAAAGTTCACTATGCTGGATCCCTGGAATGTTGGTGGAAATCATGATTCGGATGGGCGCTTTCAGCAGCTGGAGAGACTGATGGCTAAAGAAGTCACTCTTTTTCTGGATACCCGACTTCTCGAGAAATATATAAGTTTAAATATGACACCAAGGGGGCTACGTATTGATAGGCTTCCTGCTACTCGGTTCTCGGAAGAGGAGAGTGACCTCTTTGAGGAATGGAAGCAAGCCTCTTTGGAGTGTACTTTGAATTGGCTCCGCATCTTGATTAAGCGGAATATGAGAGCACATGATAAATTAAAAGCAGAAATCTTGCACTTATAGGACGAGGTGGTGGAGGAGTCCTGTTACAGAGTGCAGATCTCTAAGATAAATGAAAAGATCTCTAAGTTAGAGACTGAAATTATCCAGCGTAAAAGAAATAAATTAATACTGTACTTGAAAGCCTATGAGACTGAGATTCTTTTTTCATGGCAGCATGAGCCGACGCGAAGCAGGCCAAAGGTCAGAAGTGGCTACCAGAAGCGGCGGAGTGTGTCAGCGTCTTCAGCGGAACAAAATGTTACTAAATATGTTTCTAAAAATGTAACATTTACTGACTCTTCAGCTTCTTTAACTTCAGAGGCTGAGGGTGCTATTGGCACTTCAGTTTCTCCGATAACTGATCATTCTTTTCAGGCTAATAAATCGAGCCATGGAGAAATGGTAGAAAGGGAAGAAATCATTTTAAACAATGTACAAACAAGTGAGTACAATGAACGAACTCTATATGTTGTAAATTTATCTGATTTGAATCTTACTAATGACATGAAAGCTGTATCATCAAAGGGCAGCAAATTTGTACCCACATATTTCCCCTCTTTTGCTGATTTATATTTAGAGCTAAAGGCATTCAGCAGAAAACTGTATTTGAAAGTTTTCTTTCATAAAGATGTTGCTAATTCTGCTGAGAATGTTCATTCAAACAATTTAAATTTTAATAATGATTTTGATGAGGATTTATTAAATATGTCAATTTATGATTATGATGATGCTGAATTTTCTTGTTTGGATGAGATTATGTATAATTCTAGTTGTTACAATACTGGATCTGGGAAGTTAACATTATCCCATCTGGTAACTGATAAGAAATTTGTACTTAATATTAATGTACCTGACATTTCTGTATGAAGATTTTGTTTAAAGAAATTTCTATGAAACTTGCTGAATTTCTTAGGCAAAATAAATGTTATAATTTAAATAAAAATGAAGGGCTTGCTTTTAAGAGCATTGAAAAACAAAAGACTGAGTTTATTTTTAAGTGTGCTGATAAAGGAGGTAATTGGGTTATACTAAACAAACAAAATTATTGTGAAATGGTGGCTGATTTGCTGAAAAATGCAGATGAGTATAAATATTTAGTAAAGGACCCAGTAGTGGAATATAACGATGCACTTTTGGCTTTACTACAAAGAGGGGAACATCTTGGTTTCTTTGATCATAAGGATGTGTGTAAACTGTATATTAAGAAACCTATAACTCTTATTTTTTATGCTGTGCCTAAAGTGCATAACTGTTTGAATAAACCCCCGGGTAGGCCCATTGTGTCAGGGGTTGGTTCATTTTTAAATAATATTAACATCATTTGGATTTCCACTTAAAAGCACATTTAAAGAAGGTTGTAGCACATATTTCTAATACTCAGGATTTGTTAAGTGAAGTGTCTCATATTAGATGGCAGAATGACTACTATTGGGTTACTATTGATGTAAAATCTCTGTATACAAATATCAGTCTCAGATGGGGTTTGGAATCTATTATGGAAATGTTGGGTGATGGACCTAGAACCACCTTTTTGATTAATTTACTTGACTTTGTTTAACTCATAATTATTTTTCTTTTAATAATGAGTTTTTTCTGCAGTTAAAATGTACGGCTATGGGGGCTGCTTTTGCCACCTCATATGCTATTATATATGTGGGATATTTTGAAAGGAAATGTGTCTATCCCACTTTGTTTTTTAAGAATAATGTTATATTGTATAAGCGGTTCATAGATGATCTCATCTTCATTTGTAAGGGTGATGTTAATGATTTTTTGGATTTTTTTGAGACCCTTGATAATAATGAGCATGGTTTAACCTTTTCCTATGAGTTAAATAGGGAATATTTTAATTTTTTTCGATGTAACTTTATATAATGATGGAGAATCTATTGGCTTTAGGCCATATAGAAAATCAGCTCCAGTGAATATGTTCTTATATGCTACTAGCATGTACCCTGGACATTTTTAAATTCCTTAACATTTGGTGAATTTAAAAGAATTTATGATCACACTAGTGATAGAATGAAAGGGCTAATGAGTTGGATAAAGTTTTGTTAAGGTCGTGCGAAAGAGGTTATGATGAGACTCATCTTTTGGGATGCAAGTGTAAAGTACTTGGTGATCTTTATGATGGTCCATATCAACATTCATATATGCCAGGTATGAATAATAAACCTGAAGATAATATGTTTGATATAAGGGATATTGATGATGACAAAAAGCTTTTTTATGTCACAAGATTATCTCCCTTTTCAAAGGAATTAACTAGAATAGGGAGAAAATACTGGCATATTGTTAGTGAGGATGAAACTATTGGCCACTTGTTTCCTAAACACATTACTTTCTCTTTTAAGAGGGGGAGGAATTTAAAAGAACTGTTAAACCATAATTTTGTTAAAGGGAACAATAATCTTTTGCCTTGTGGCACTTTTTCATGTGGCCATTGTAGTATTTGTGACAGGGTTAAGAATTTGAATGTTGTTAATGGTATAATGGTTTTTTGTTTGCTGGTGTTTCTTGGACCATGTACAGAATAGTCTTGTCAGTAAACACTCTATGTACAGTATGGTGGTGTCAGTACAGACTATATACAGAACAGTGGTGTCAGTGCAGACTCTGTGTACAGAATAGTGTTGCCAGTACAGACTCTGTACAGAATAGTGGTGTCAGTACAGACTCTGTGTACAGAATAGTGGTATCAGTACAGACTATGTACAAAATAGTGGTGTCAGTACAGACTCTGTACAGAATAGTGGTGTCAGTACAGGCTATGCACAGAATAGTGGTGTCAATACAGATGCTACATACAGAATAGTGGTGTCAGTACAGACTATGTACAGAACAGTGGTGTCAGTTCAGACTCTGTGTACCGAATAGTGGTGTCAGTACAGACTCTGTGTATAAAATAGTGGTGTCAGTGCAGACACCATGTGCAGAATAGTGGTGTCCGTACAGACTCTTTACAGAGCAGTGTTGTCAGTACAGACTCTGTACATAACAGTGGTGTCAGTACAGACACTATGTACAGAACAGTGGTGTCAGTAAAGACACTGTACAAAATTGTGGTGTCAGTACAGAATCTATGTACAGAACAGTGGTGTCAGTACAGACACTGTGTACAAAATAGTGCTGTCAGTACAGACTCTATGTACAGAACAGTAGTGTCAGTACAGACTCTGTGTACAGAATAGTGGTGTCAGTACAGACTCTATGTACAGAACAGTGGTGTCAGTACAGACTCTGTGTACAGAATAGTGGTGTCAGTACAGACTCTATGTACAGAACAGTGGTGTCAGTACAGACTCTATGTACAGAACAGTAGTGTCAGTACACACTCTGTGTACAGAATAGTGGTGTCAGTACAGACTATGTACAGAAAAGTGGTGGTGGTACAGACACCATGTAAAGAATAGTGGTTGTCAGTACAGACACTATGTACAGAATAGTGGTGTCAGTACAGACTCTATATATAAAATATTTGTGTCAGTGAAGAAACCATGAACAGAATAGCTGTGTCAGTACAGGCTCTATGTACAGAATAGTGGTGTCAGTACAGGCTCTACATACAGAATAACGGTGTCCGTACATACTCAACATACAGAATAGTTGTGTCAGTACAGTCACCATGTACAGAATAGTGGGATCAGTACAGACTCTGTGTACAGAATAGCATTATCAGTACAGTCTCTGTGTACAGAACAGTGGTGTCAGTTCAGACACTGGGTACAGAACAGTGTTGTCAGAACAGTGGTGTCAGTACTGACACCATGTACATAATAGTGGGGTCAGTACAGATACTGCGTACAGAATTATGGTGTCAGTACAGACTCAATGTACAGAACAGTGGTGTCAGTACAGACTCTATATACAGAATAGTGGTTTTAGTATAGACTCTGTGTACAGAATAGTGGTTTCAGTACAGACTCTGTACAGAATAGTGGTGTCACTACAGACTTGTACAAAATAGTGGTGTCAGTACAGACACCATGTACAGAATAGTGATGTCAGTACAGACTCTGTACAGAATAGTGGTGTCAGTACAGACACCATGTACAGAATAGTGGTGTCAGTACAGACCCTGTGTACAGAATAACGTTGTCAGTACAGACTCTGTACAGAATAGCAGTGTCAGTACAGACTCTATGTACAAAATAGTGGTGTCAGTACAGACACCATGTACAGAAAAGTGGTGCCAGTACAGACACCATGTACAGAATAGTCGTGGCAATACAGACTATGTACAGAATACTGATGTCAGTTCAGACTCTGTGTACCGAATAGTGGTGTCAGTACAGACTATGTACAGAATAGTGGTGTCAGTGCAGACTCCAAGTACAGAGCAGTGGTTTCAGTACAGACTCTGTTTACAGAATAGTGTTGTCAGTACAGACTCTATGTACAGAGTATTGGTGTCATTACAGACTCTGTACAGAATAGTGGTGTCAGTACAGACACTATATACAGAATACTGGTGTCAGTATAGACTCTGTACAGAATAGTGGTGTCAGTACATACACTATATACAGAATAGTTGTGTCAATACAGAAGAAAACTTTTTGCAGTGGGCACGGTATCTTTTTATACAATGCAAATGTGTCAGACCAGCAGCACCACCAAGAGAGGTTTCTTGATGGAAAGTACAGTGGTGAAAGATGAACATACAATACCAGTAGATGGTCAGATAATTACTGCTTCAGTAGCCTTTGCTATATGGGTTATATCTTGCCAAGGATATACAAACTAGCCATCTTCCAAAGCACTAGGGTAGCATCCACATGCCCAAAATATCAACCAGCTTAAGCTGATCTGACTAAAAACAAGTTTGGGTGCAAAGCCCTTCAAATCTCTGCTGCCAAGAGAGGCAGGGAAGCTGAGCATCAAAAGGAAAGTACCAGGAAAAACAAAAAAATAAATGTCCCCACCCTGGCATAAAAACACAGCAATGAACAAGGTGGGCAGATGAAGGGCTTGGCTACTGCAGCAGTGATCATTCGAACATGTACTGTTATGTTAAGTTCAACTTACACACCTGAACTCTGTTTATCATATTGATCACCGTTGCAGTAACCTTAGCTATAAAGGTAGATTACCATAGCTAACTACATTTGGGATGTGGAAGGGGAGGAGTCCAGGAGCCCCTTCAGAATGGTGCTAGCAAATCCTGATCTGGACCTAGGAAAGGAATCGACCTTATAGTGCTTTGTAAAAATACATAAGCATCAAGTAGCAACTTCTAGAATAAATCTAGAATCAAATGCTTTCTGAAAAGTCATAGATGAAGCCAAGGCTCTAGTAGAGAGGACCTTGACTGCAATAGGCTTTTATGGTGAGTATAACAAAAGGTAATAGCCTTAGACAACCATTAGAAATATTCTGCTTTAACACAGGTTGTCCCCTCTTCTTACTTTCAGAAGAAATAAACAATTGATCCAAAGATTTGAAAGATTTAATTCTGTTAAGATATTACCCGAGTTATCTGTGGACATCCAACATAAGGAGTATTCTTTACCCCTCATTTTAAGTTCAGGAAAGAAAATAGAGAGCTGAATAGTTTGGCTTAAAGCACACCCAGATACCACTAAAACATAAAAGAAGGATTAGTTTTATGAAAAAAGAGACAGGGTTGCCTCATCGTAAGAGCTTGCAAGCTCTTTGTAGAGGTCAGAGCAATCAGTAAACCTGCCTCCATGTTACAAACCTCAAGTCAGCCAGATCACCTGATTCAAACTGAGCAAGTGTTAGCTTCTCTAACACCAGATTAAGATCCCATCGAGGTGCCAATAGTTTTCTTGAAGGCCTCTTATGTCAAACCCCTTTTAAGAACATTTTGACATGTGACTGTGTTAAAAGAGTAGGATCCATGGACAGACATGCTGAAATAACTGATAAATGAACCTTAATGGAGGATAAATAAAGGCCATAGGATAGTAACTCACACAATTGTAAAACCAGAGAACAACTAAATCTGAGTTGGTTCTGGTTAAGTTGTTGTCACCACCTAGAAAACATATTCCATTTCCTAACGTATGATTTTCTAGTAGCAGGCTTTCCTGTCTTTATTAGCAACTGAACTTTCTCAGTAAATATGTGCTTTAAACTAATTCAAACCTTATTATCCTGGCAGCCAATTGATTATGATTGATGTTGTCATGTATCAAATACCCCTTTTCTTGTGTGAGATCCAGTCTATGAGGAAGCTTGTGGTCATTCCCACTAGCCATTTCCAAAAGAAGGGAGGACCATAATTACTTGGGACAGAAAGGAGTCACCACAATGCTTTTGGGGGGATTCCTTCTGTATCTTCAGAAGTACCTTGTATATCAGTGAAAAGGGTAGAAAAGCATACAGGAACATTCCTATCCAAAGAAAAAGAAAAGCCACTTGTATTCCAGGCCTTTTGCATGGTGTCCTGCAACTTAAAACTTTCCAGCTGATTTTCAAAGAGGAGGCAAAGAGGTCCACTTGAGGACCTCCCCACAGATGGATCAAATCTTTGAAGATGCTGATTTAGTTTAGAGAGATAGCCAAGGAAGAGAAAGTGATAGAAGTAAGGAAGTGAGTGATGGGAGAATAGTAAGGAGACAATTAGGTATTTGTTCACATTTATGGGTACATTTTTTCCTGGTGTTGACCAAGAATAGAGACAGCATTTTGACAGAAAGTCTTTCAGAATGGTTTTGAATGGTAGGAGGGTGCTAAACTGATGTATACAGATCAGGAGGTACAGGCCTTGGCAAGAATGCATGAATGCAGACAATACCAGGCAGAACTGATAGGTTTGTGGACAGATAAGATTTTTGGTCACTGGAATATAATGCCTGACTGTCAACATATCTGTCTATAATGTCATTTAGTGCTGGATAAGCATGTGCATTCTGGGTAATTTTATATGTGGTAAAACTGTGTATATGTTTGTTGATGGGGTAGTTCTAATTAGTTTAGGATTTTTAATGCTGTACAGTGGTATTTTTTGCAAATTAGCAATTTTGTTGTAGTATTGGTCAAGTTTTAATTTTTGTGATGCCAGAATGTTAGTAAGGATGGAAACACCATAAAGAAGTGTGGGGGGAGGAGATAAGTAGTTTCAAGTGCTGCTTTAGTTGTGTCGATGAGAAAGATTTTGGCTCTATAAAGCATCAATAATGTTTTATGAGTTTTTCTTATGCAGTTATGTATATGCAGATCTAATTTAACTTTATCATCCCTAATAATTTGCTATAAGAAGTGACTTCTTTGGTTGTATTATCAAGAGAAAAGACTTCACATTTGTTTTTTCATGGAGAGGGATTTGGGAAAAAGTATTTTTTTTTTGTTAGGCTTAAGCATGACTTGTGAGTTACAAATCCATTTTTCAGTTGCTCTTAAAGCTTCCCCAGTAATGCTTTTGTGGTGTGCAATGCTGCCAGATGTGCAAATGAGTGTGGAGTCATCTGTGTGCTGTATTAGGGAGTTTTGTTTTGTGGATGTGTGGAGGGTGTTGTTGAGAATGTAAAAGATGAAGGGACAAAGGATAGAGTCTTATGGTACAACAGCAGTGACTGGGAGGTATGGAGATAGGGTGGTTTGTCATTTTACTGACTGATACCTACTGGATAGGAAGCTTTTGAACTATAGAAGGGTGGATTGACACATTTAGGCAAAGTGCTTTGAAAGCTTCAGACAAGTCTAGAAGTAAGGAGGAGACTAGTTGTCATTATCTGTAGCTTTATTCATAGTATCTATGTAGGTTAGACGTGCAGTATTAGTACTAATGGAAGGATGGAAACCGTGTTGGGTGAGGGATAGGAATTTGTACTGTAGGAAGTAGTTTAGCAACTGTGTTTGGAATACATTTTCAAATATTTTGGAGGTGGGGATAAGACTGCTGTTGGTCTAAAATTGGTAATGTCTTTTGAAATTCCATGGTGCACAGGGATAATGCATGGCTTTTTCCATAGAGAGGGAATTTGGTATTCTTGGATTGAACTATTTATGTGGATAGAGACAGGGTAGGCAATACTTTTGTCTGCTTTTCTAAGAAAATCACTTGGAACGTCATCAGCTGAAGTAGAGAATAGTTTGCGCTTTTTAAAGATTAGGTTTATAGAGGATGTGGGCATAGGTTTGAAGGTGAAAGTGGATGTGGTGATAAAAGTTGAACTGTACTGTGGTTTCAAATGATTAATTACTGAGTGGTGTAATTGTGGAATTTACAGCCAGGATGCAAGATTTCTTTAATGGCTGTCCACAATGTTTTAGTGTTCCAATTAGTATTACTCTGAAAGTTATTTTAGTACAGTATTTTTATCTTCATTAATTTACTTTTTAGTATGATGCAAAACATTCTGAATTTTAAGATGCTATGTTGTTTTACATTGTTGCCATTTTGTCCATGTTTTTTCTCTATCCTGAATTAGCAGTCTACTCTTTTTGGATAGGCAACTGCATTATTTGTTTTTAGTCTCTTCCTCTAGGAAGTGCAATACCATTCATGATGGTCAGAAAAGTTATATTGAATTAATTTACAGCATCATCTGAGGGGAGGATTTTGATGAAGTTCCAGTTAAAATGTGATATGATAGTTAGTAAAAAACACTTCTGGCTTAAACTTGGAAAGGTAGCATGCTGTTTTATAAACATGCTGTTTAAGTGGATTTGTGAGATGTCTAGTGGTGGACATTATATTGATAACGGCAAGGTTATGGACCCATATATTAATGTGTACATTATACTGATGATCCCAGGGGAAGTGATCCATATATTAATGTGTACATTATACTGATGAGCCCAGGGAAGGGACCCATATATTAATGTGTACATTATAGGAATGATCGCAGGGGAAGGGTCCCATATATTAATGTGTACATTATACTGATGATCCCAGGGGAAGGGACAAATATATTAATGTATACATTATACTGATGATCCCAGGGGAAGGGACACATATATTAATGTGTACATTATACTGATGAGCCCAGGGAAGGGACCCATATATTAATGTGTACATTATAGGAATGATCGCAGGAGAAGGGTCCCATACATTAATGTATACATTATACTGATGAACCCAGGGGAAGGGACAGATATATTAATGTATACATTGTACTGATGATGCTAGGGGTAGGGTCCCATATATTAATGTGTACATTATACTAATGATCCCAGTGGAAGGGAAATATATATTAATGTATACATTATACTGATGATCACAGGGGAAGGGACAAATATATTAATGTGTACATTATAGTGATGAACCCAGGGGAAGGGACCCATACATTAATGTGTACATTATAGTGATGAACCCAAGGGAAGGGACAAATATATTACTGTGTACATTATACTGATGATGTTAGGGGAAAGGTCCCAAATATTAATGTGTACATTATACTGACGATCCCAGGGGAAGTGACCCATATATTAATGTGTACATTATACTGATGATCCCAGGGAAGGGACCCATATATTAATGTGTACATTATACTGATGATCCCAGGGGAAGGGACCCATATATTAATGTGTACATTATACTGATGATGCCAGGGGAGGGGACCCATATATTAATATACATTATACTGATGATCCCAGGGGAAGGGACACATATATTACTGTGTACATTATACTGATGATGTTAGGGGAAGGGACCCATATATTAATGTGTACATTATACAGATGATGCCAAGGGAATGGCCCCATATATTAATGTGTACATTATATGGATGATCCCAGGGGAAGGGACCCATATATTACTGTGTACATTATAGTGATGATGTTAGGGGAGGGGACCTATATTTTCATGTGTGCATTATACTGATGATCCCAGGGGAAGGAACTCATATATCAATGTGTACATTACACTGATGATCCCAGGGGAAGGGACCCATATATTAATGTGTATGTATACTGATGTTCCATGGGGTAGGACCCATATATTAATGTTCACATTATACTGATGATCCCATGTGAAGGGATCCATATATTAATGTGTACATTATACTGATGATGCCAGGGGAAGGACAAATATATTAATGTGTACATTATACTGATGATCCCAGGGAAGGGACCCATATATTAATGTGTACATTATACTGATGATCCCAGGGGAAGGGACCCATATACTAATGTGTACATTATACTGATTATGTCAGGGGAAGGGACCCATATATTAATGTGTACATTGTACTGATGATCCCAGGGGAAGGGACCCACATATTAATGTGTACATTATACAGATGATGTTTGGGACGGGGACTCATATAATAATGTGTACATTATACTGATAATGTTAGTGGTAGGGACCTATACATTAATGCGTACATTATAATGAAGATGTTAGGGGAAGGGACCCATATATTAATGTTTACGTTATACTAATTATGTTCGGGGAAGGGACCCATATATTCATTTGTACATTCTGCTGATGATGCCAAGGATAGGCACCCATACGTTAATGTCTACACTTTACTGATGATGCCAGTGGAAGGGGCATATATATTAATATGTACAATATTATTAAACTACACTAGTCAGGTATTCTGTACCTTTCTCAATGAAAACACTGAGACAGTTTTGCTGTTATGACATTCATTTACTGCACATGAGGTTTACATCTAGCTTAACAATGAAAGGTATATACATTCAAATGTACTTCAGCTTACAGCATCAGGTCTGCAAGAATAGAAAAATCAAAGTCTCTGATACAAAACAAAAAGTCCCACTCTTTCTATTGTCTTTTCTGTCTGTATCAGCAGTTTAGAGAATATGCCAGAATAATAAGTCTTTCCTTTGAAGCTGGTTTGCTGACAGTTTATTTTCCATATTTTAGACATTCTGTTCCTGAAGAATAACTCTTTTCATCCATGGCCTATTTTGCATATCATGTTGACGAGACCCAACTGCATACAAGAGTTCATCTTGACCTGCTTGTAGATAATAATTTTACACAAGCTGCATAGTTTATAAGAGATAAAATATTTTACTTTTGATTCTTATTAACAATGTATCCCAAGCTATATGTTTTTGCCAAGTTAGGTAACTGAGTTTAAACTGAGTGCACTCTACACACTGAAATGCAGAACATTTATTTTGCATTTTCTTTTCAAGAAAGTGAGAAATCCATTTTAACCTATTCTTTGCTCTCACAATTCCCACTTTTTTATTTAGAAAGTAGAAAACTGTACACATTGAAACCTTCTTCAGTTTATTCAGGTTAACCATCATGACTGGCTGAACTGTATAAGGTTTTCACAAATGACAACTTATATAGCAATTCCAGATAGTTAGTATGACTATAATGCCTTCCACTACTAATACAGGATGTATCAACCAATTTAATAGATTTTTTCCTGATTTTGACCAACCAGTAAGTATCAGAGTTATGGTATTGACAGTTTCAACACAAAGCCAAGCTTTTCAGTGGTACATAGTAAACTGAGAAGGGGTTAGTCAGGGTTTGTACAGCGGCATAGCCAATGTATTTTTTAGGTGTTTTTTTAAGAGATGTTTTCAATTGAGTTAAAGAAGGGACTGCTGTGAGTTCAGCAGGAAGTACGTTCCAGATTTTGCCAACAAAGTTGGCAAATAGACAGTCACCAGGTGAGTTGTTGGATTTAAAAGTTTGAGATAGAATTCTATTGGAGGAACGGAGAGTTTTTAGGTTGCTTTATGGGATGATAATATTTTTAAGGATAGGTGAGATTTCTGGTTGGTAGAGAACTTTGTGTGCAACTATGATTGTATTGAATTTGGAAGGTTAATTCTAGCCAGCCTAATGCTTCAAGGTTAAGACAGTGGTGTTGTCTATACGGTGAACCTGCAGCAAATCTGGCAATATTATTATAGCAGCTAGTGAGTTTATTTAGGTCAGATTTACTTAGGTTTGTAAGAATAGGAGACGCGTATAGTAGGGTTGATAGTAAATGTGTCCGGGCAATCATAGTCCTAGCAGATGGGGTAAGGAATTGTTTAATCTTATATAAAGAGCTAAGTTTCTTATTTCCTATCTTAATACTTTGGTTGATGTGAGCATCGAACTTAAGATTGTTGTCGATTACTACACCTATCAGCTTAGTACTAGGTTCTGACGAAATTATAGAGCTGCTGTTAGATTTTATGGTAAATAATGGCAAAGTAACCTTATGAGTGGGGTTGAAGAGTAACAACTTTGTTTTATATGAATTTAAAAGGAGATGCTGGTAGATATAGATACACACACACACACACACACACACACATATATATATATATATATATATATATATATATATATCAAAATGTGTGAGCATGTGTGTGTGTATGTGTGTGTGTCTGTGTTTTTTAAGTTTTACAGTAGCGAATTGTGCCATCAGCAAGGTAGGATGATTGCCCCTTTTGCCTTGCCCTAGATACACTACTGATTTTAATCCTAGGGAAGTGATACATATATCACTGCGTGTTTTATACTAATATATTTATGTGCTCATTATAATGACTATTTTAAGAGAAGGGACCCATATGTTTATGTTAGGTCTATATTATAATCGCGAAAGTTTAATAGTTTGAATGCATAAACATTGAACTGTATGCATCGAACTATTAAACGATCGAACATCTATAAAAATATTTTTAGGACCAAAAAAAAAACTAACAAGTGTAGGCACCCCCCACACCCCCCACTACTTAAATATACCAACTCTGAGATTGCGCTACAGTGTAGGAAAGGGAAATCTTCCTTTTCCACACCATACTCCGTTAAAGTGCGATCTCGGAGTGGGTATATTTAAGTAGTGGGGGGTGTGGGAGATACAGCCGCTGACATGGGGGTGCGCCTAAACACCCTTTACTTTTTTTTTTTTTTAACAGGGTCTACTAGAATTTTGATGGTTTATTGTTTCGATCACTAAAGTTCGATATTTAGTGATTCGAAGCATTAAACCTTCGAGATTCTTATATAGACCCTTTTATGTGTGCTTTGTACCGAGGATCACAGTGGAAAAGTATTTATTGTTACTTAGAGACCCCAATATTATTTTCGAATATGTTATTTATTTATTTCTTTACCGATAGCTTGATTCTTTTGCCACTTAATGATCATGTGCGAAGGAAAGTCAGACCTGCTAAAACTATTCCATCGGTATTGTTCTCATTAAATCTGTGATCCTCTGTCGAGTTTTGAACAAGCTGCCAAGAAACCTGCAATTATACTCTTTGTAAAACTGTATCATTTTCATATACTGGTTGCACTTCTGTTCTGATCTATGTTATCATACCTAGCAGTGGGAAGACATAGGGTCACTTGTGCAGGTGACTTAACATTCAGAAACTCAACTTGGCATTATGTCATCTATAAAAAATAAAAAATAAAATAAGTGGCCCTCAGGCAGGAGTTATTTTTAAGGAATGGAGTTTTGTTCCTTAGATATTAAAGTCACATGGCTACCCAAGCACAGACTCTGTGAGTGTGTGTGTGTTTATTATTTATTTATTATTTGTTTATTTTATTTAACATTTGTTGACCAGGAAAGACCGACTAGGCTACACAGAGCTTATTTTCAGTGGAGGCCCGGGGAGAAATGCTCCAGTTGCATGTCTTTAGAATGTGGGAGGAAACCGGATTACCCGAAGGAAACCCACGTGAATGCAGGGAGAACATGCAAACTCCACACGGAAGGCACCCCAGCTGAGAATCGAACTGGAGAACCTCTTGCTGTGAGGTGACAACATTAACTGCTGCACCACTGTGCCACCCAGTATTTTATTGTTTTAACATACATTGCATGCGATCAAGCAAATTCAGAAGGAAGATGAAAACAAATAAAACAATGACACATCCATTCCCTCTTTTAACAGTAAATGTACTTTGTTAGGAGAAATGCACATGTATATCAGAATACATTTAATTAGGATTATATGTGGCTATACAGACTGCGGAACCAAAGACAGGACAGCTTCATCTTCACTGACTTTATGTCGATGAGTAACACCCATCACAGTTGCACATTGAAAAGAACTAGAGGTCATGATTTGAAGCCGTGTTTTCATGTATACTCCTGTTTTCACATAAAATAATTTTATGTGAAGTTATAAGGAGAAAAGTCTCTAGCCAGCATACTTTTGGAAAATGGAGGAATGGAATACACTTGCCACTTTTCATCTCAATACACATTATCATTAAAACTCACCAACCCACAATACTATGTTTTTTTTTTTTTTGAATTATTTTTCCTTTTACTCATAATAATCTCTCTCTTTTTTTCTCTGCCTATCTCTCTATAAGCTCATTTAGTCCACAGAATGTGACAGTCCTGTAGGCCATATGATCATCTCATGCCGAGAGCTGAGCCACAGAAAGTGATGCCTTCTTCCATGAGGGCAGAGGTTGACTGGTCTGATACCTAACTTTTAGTGTATATGCTGAGTAACTTAATGTGCAGTCATTGCAAATGATGACATGCCACTCACTTTCATGAATGATATGATTCATCAGGACTGATATGGCACTTCAAAACCTGTGCTGTTTTATGGACTCCAGTCTCAACTGGGGACTCTAGCAAGAGAATGATCACCTTACATATGTGCACCCATATCTCCCCCCTGAATATACAGTAGTTGAGTTAGTGAGCTGGAGAGATGGTCTGCCAGGTCTCTCATCTCTTCCCCCAAAGTCTGGCCAATGATGACATCACAGGTAGGTATGATCCTTGTGGTGAGCAGCAATTCTACCTTCATCAAGGATGATGTCACAGGTAGGTATGCACATTGCACTGAGAAGCAATTCTACCCTCATCAAGGATTATGTCACAGGTAGGTATGAGCCTTGCACTGAGCAGCAATTCTACCTTCATCAAAGATCATGCCACAGTATGAACATAAAATTATTGATTTTAATAATTGTCTTGTATTGGTCAGCCCTAGGAAACCCAAACAAATGATCATGTAGCCTTAACATGCATGAGTGGACCTGTCCCCTAAGCCTTCAAGAATTGGCTAAAACATTATACACTACCTTAGAGTCTTTTTATAGGCAATGCCATAAAGAAAAAACTACAAACATAATAAAAAAGTCTACAAGCAACTTTAAGGTGCTACTGCCAGTGCTAGGAGCCTACACAAAAAACTCAACACCCTTCAAGCCCTCCTCACTCTGGAAAATGTAGATATCTCTGCTGTGATCAAGACTTGATTTAAAGCCTTTGAAAGTACTCCCACAGTGCAAGACCACAGTACCTTCCACACATTTACACTAACTACAGCACAGACTTGGGATAAAGTGGAGGTGTCTTGATCCATGTTAGCAACAAACCAACCACCAGTTTGGTTACAGAGGATGATACTATGGAGCTCATCCATGTGCAAGTCACTACAGATAAGGTCCCTTAACATATCATGGCAAGATAAAGGTCATCATCTAAGCCTTAAGAGTCTCATGACTCTTACCTAAACCTACTAGAGATACTCACCATCCTGCCAAACACCCAATTCATGGGTGAGATTAACTACCCCTCAATAGATTGGCAAATATATACTGCCTCAGAATCATAGGCACAATGCTTCCTGGACTTTATTAATACAAATACCCTGGAACACATAGTGCATGTGGATCAAGTACACTGGATCTGGTGTTTACACCACATGGGACAGTGTTGCAAACAAGGACATTGACAACAAGATACTGGACCCACCCCAGTTTGTCTTTGTTAAAGGAAGATCATGCCTTCTTATGTTAGCTTCTATGAGAGGGTCACCAGGACAATGGATGAGGGTAAAACAGTGCTTACTGCTTATCTTGACCTGGCCAAGGCATTTGATACAAGGTCACTGAGCTAAGCATTAATCCCTACATAAGTAAGTGGATTTCTGGCTGGCTCATAGGACCCAAGAAGTCAAGATTGGTGAGACCACCTCGACCAAGAGACCTGTCACCAATGGAGTACCCCAGGACTCCTTGGTGGGCCTGCTCCTGTAGGCATCTGCCTCTCAGAAGTCAAGGCTAATAAGGCCTCTGGCTCACCAAGTTCACAGATAACTGTAAATTTGGAGCTATTATAAATTTCTCCAAAGACACCGACATCTTTCAATAGAGTTTTTCACAGAGAAATGACTGGTGTCAAAGCCATGGCCTAAAATTCAATGCTAAAAAATGCATTATAATGCCCTTTGGGAAATTGTCAAACCAAGTTAATTACTCTATTGAAACGTCACCCCTAATAGTCAACCCAGTAGAAAGAGATCTGGGAAAATATGTAGACAGCAATCTGGCCATTGGTCAACACATAACTATGATAATACTAGAATTGTTCTGTGTCACCAAACTTATAGGTAAGGGTATAGCATCCAGGTCCAAGGAAGTTATAGTGCCAGTTTACTCATCCCTTATCAGACCTGTTGTTGAATACAGTGTTGCCTTTGGCATGTGTCCAACCAGACACTTGTAACAGTTGGAACGCCCACAAAGGTTTCTCACCAGGAAAATTCAGGTCATGAATACCCTGCACTACACTGATTGCCTACAGGATCTTGAGAGGGGATCTTAGCCCAGCTTAAATGGTTTTCTTGAAACCCAGCCCTAATGGATCTGTTGCATATGTGCAAAACAAACAGCACCAGAAACACCAGATACAGGGATCTCAACTTAGCCTGTGACATAAACAGAGTGCGCTGGAGGGATAGATATGTGTCACAAAGGATCCCTACACTATGTAATAGGCACACATCCATGTAAAACAGAGCACATCCCTGATCTTATTCAAATGAAACATTAAGAATTGGATGGGAAATCATAATATTACCCCTTGTCTGGCTCCCAAGTCCCTTATGGGCAGAGACGGTCTATAAGAGATGTTTTAGCCTAACACCCCCATGCAAATCCTTAGTTACCTCCCAACTAACATGCCATACCCCTGTATAGATACCCATGATACTCAGTGTCCCAAATGGTTTAGGGTGCATGGCTAAGCTTGTAAGGGCCCTAGAAGTCATTAATCTAGTAACAACCTATGAACCTATGTTCACAGAGTCTGCGTTTTGGCAGAAAGGGCCACCTACATTATGAAAAAAATGTAAATTAATAAATAAATCCATCTATGCCAACATAGACGGCTGTCTGTCTGGTTTCAGAGGTACAAGGGAGCTAAACACTGATTAAGATAGTAACCTGACATTACACATTATTCCTGTTCAGACTGTTGAAATAAATGATGCCAGGAAGTACAAAGTCCTTCACATATCAATACCCAACTCATAACATAATCACTGATGAAGTCTATATCACATTCCTGACAAGTCACTAGAATACACGCTTACTAAGGTCATTGCACTTATGTTTCACGATGTTATGTGTTAAGTGTAATAGTTGTTTGGTTTGTTTTCACAAAGCATGTTAAGTGTTAATAAAAAACTTCAGTAGAATGTGTAACTGTAGCTGTGTGTACTTACGCTTTATGAATAAATAAGCAGGGTCACTTGTCTGTGTAGATGTATCTTGTACACTGTTGCACTCACAGGTGTAGGGCCCTTCATCCGCGCTTGTAACACTCTGAATGACATACTGAATCCCAGAGTTAATGTTGGAGTTTGAATAACGTGTTTGCCCTTCACCATCTTTATGGAACCAGCACTCTTTCAATGTGTAGTGACTGATTCTGCATTCGATCATCATTTTACTGCAAGTGTTTATCCCTTCCATGCATCTCACAAGTATCTGTGGCTTTTCTAAATTTCCTGCATATTAAATAGACAAAACAGTTTTGACTTAAAAACTTACAACAGAATCTATATAGTGCACATTATACACAACATACTAACAGGCAGGACTGACAAAATACAAAATTTCTGGAAAAAAATGGAAAAAATATACATTTTACAACAATAAATAAATAAATAACTGTCAGACTTTGATATGAAAAGAACAAAGAACTACAGAGATGTTGCTTGGATTCAGTAATAAACAGCACAGCTGTTAGAGTTACATCACCCATCGTTGTTCACAAATGTAACAGTCTTGTATTGCTGGTAGTTCATGAAAAATTCTGCATGGGGAGGGACAGTGAAGTAGTTATGCTTGTTATGCTAGTGAACTGAGCATGACCTGATTGTCAAATATCACAGAAAAGGCAACACCCAGGAGGGTGGCCTAATGGTTAAGGTGATTGCCTTACAAACACAAGGTGAAGGGTTTGAGTCTCACAAGGGATATTTGGCTAAGCTTAAAAAATGGCTCACAAGAGCAGTTAGCCTAGTACTAACCTATAAACAAGAGTGCCTGAGCATGTCTGAGTCTATGCCTGCTCGTGTATGTAATGGAGCACAGGATCACTGCCATCTGCAGAATGGCAGACAGCCCGATATGGGTCAGCATATAAAGTACCAACCTAGAATGGTATATAAATAGGAATGGAAGGGTGGGGCAGATAAAAAGGAGGAACAGCACAAAGGGGGAATCACACAAGGATAAACAGGGGGTATGACATTGGGGGAAGAAGAAATTATGTTTTGGTGGGAAAGACTCACATCTGCAAAATAAGGTGCAGGGTAAGTGGAGAAGATATTGAGGAATGGTTTTGGCAGAGACAGAGAATGGAAGGTAGTGGGACAGACAACCAAACATAAAATGTAGACAAAGATGGGAGGTATTCAATCAAAAGGTGGGGAAACAGAAGGTAGATAAAGGGGAACACATGGTGATGGGGAGGGTTGGACAGCCAACATGTTATAGAAATAATGAATAAGTCACATGATTATCTGGAAAAGTTATAAGAAAGAAAGTTATAAGTTGTCAGACATCAGACCAGTTTAGAATTGCCTCCAATGACTTCTTTCCATGTTGGCATACTGCACTTTTACTGATTTAAAATAAAGTATGAAAAATTCAGTACATAATGAGTCTGTTAACAAAATGGAAACTGTCTCCATGATTTTGATCTTAGTCCTGACTGAAGTCTATACAGTTACAGCAACCAAAACCCCTTTTGTACCCTCCCCTTGTAGAACACAAAATAAGGATCTGTAATTTATTTGGCTTATTAGATCATCTATGTATATATTATTTGCCAGATTGCCTATACTTACGGATAAATATAAACCATTCTTATTTGTATACTGTACACTGTTTATTACATTAAGATGAAACCTGAGCTCAGCCTATATTTTGTCATTGATTGATCAGTGTACTACCTTGGTAAATCAATCAATCAGTCAGTCAATCAATCAATCAATTGATCAATCAGTCTGGCAATAAATAAATAAACAGTCACCGGAATGCACTTCCCTGCTTCCACTTCAGTTAACTTGGTGGATATGGCTGTAGACAATGAAGTAATCAAAGTACAGAACCACTAAGCCATGACAACATACTGGAAGCAGCCACTATTAACATTCATATACTTAAGAATGGTAGTTTAACCATTACTAAGCAGGTCTGCAGTCTGCCGAGAATTTTACAAAACGGCCAATCACAAAAAAGTGCAGGAAATACAGCATATTTAAGCCCCATAGGCAGGAATACTCGCCATAACTGATTGTAGCTCACATTTGCAGTCAGAATGGCAGGTGCAGGAGAGGGTTCATGCTTCCGAGCCCAACGTTGGGGCATCGAGGAGTCCAAATACATGGTTTGGCTCCTTGTCCACCGTCACGAGTCAAGACTCCTGCAGGGCCAGTTCCAAGGGACGGAGTACAAGGCAGAGGCTTGGAACCAGTAAGCTCGTGACCTCACCAGTGCCACAGGCATTCCTTGGACTGGTGAGCAGGTCCATCACCACCATGCAGACCTGAAGAGATGAAAGCTGGACCACCTGACCCTGTGGATACAGGAGGCCTGTGGGATGCAGAATGCCCCACAACTGAGTATGTAGCCATGGAATGCAGTATGTAAGAATTGATAATGGAGTATGTATAACAGATAGGTATGTCTCAATATCCTTTCATTTACATTACAGCTGCAGGTGACCATGCTACGAATCAGTAAGCCTATGCTGATAGGCTGCTAAGGCTGCGCCACCAGGCAGGTTAGTGATTATTCTGCATGTATTGTTATATAAAATATGGGGGAGAGCATGAAAGAAAGTGTTGTAGTCCAATAAAACAGCCATAGAATTGCCTAAATAAGTCCTCTGCATGTACTGTCAGATAAAAACATCAGAGAGACAGAAAAAGAGTGTAGTAACCCATTATGAAAGGTAACATATGTCTGGAATAATATCTCTGCAGGCACTGTCATATAACATAAGTGAGTGAGCCTGAAAAAAGATTGTTCTAACCTATTAATAAAGGTATAATATGTCTTGAACATGTCTGCCATAAACACCGTTAAAACAAATAAAGGAGTGAGCCTGTGGAAAAGTGTGCAATGTCATTAATAAAGGTCTAAAACCCAGAGTGTGTCTGTGTCACAGAGTCTGAAATGTTGTACCTTTGCATTATACAAACCGTACTGTTTGAAAATGTGCTGGCAACCCAGAGTTATGCAGTCCCATGTAAAGTGGGTGATGGAAGTGCTAGTAGCTGTGAAACATATATACAGTCCACAATAGTCAGTTACTGGCTGGCATGAATAAGTAAACCTGGCACACATGTAGCATGTAATTATTCACCAGAAATGTGAGTGCGTGTCAAGAAATGCAAGGTTCTGAAATATGTAGCAGTAACATCTGCATCCTGGACAGTTAGTATGTCAGATATAGGTCAGGCATATATTGAACTAGCCAAACCCATGACACAACCTAATGTATGGTGGCAAGTGTAATAATACAGGTAGGGGATATACAATTGCAGTCACTGGGAATGTAGTGTAGACTAAAAGGTCATTATAAGATGTTAATCAAGGTTTTTTCTACACCCTACTGTATGTGCATAAACCATGCAATTCCACACCTCAATGGGTGTGTAACCTTAAATATTTGTTGGGACATATGTCCTGTTGTTTTATAAATATTTGCATTGATGTTGATGCATGTGCCCTGTTCAAACACCACGTTCATGGTGGCCTGTTGCTACCAAACATCCCTGCATGCTGTTGGAATATCCACTGTCGTTCAATATATGCATGTGTTATGCTTGCTGTTCAACTGTTGGAACCTTGGTGTGTTGGGTTAATGGGAATATTACTGCATGCTGTTACAACTAATCTGGAATGCTGTTGTTTATGTTGTAATTAAACACACCTAAACACAGAATGTATGGGAAGGCCAGTCCCAGCAGACCCACCTGTCCCTCCTCAGTTGGCGAGTGCACCTGGCACCAGTGGCTCTGGTGCCCTGCTCGGGCTCCCCTCCTCCATTGGTCCTGTGCCACCTTCTGGTGGAAGCACTGCAGGGGATGGGGCTCATCCCCCCATGCAAGTGTGGGTGGAGGAGAGCCACCTGTCCCCCTTGCTAGGGTCCGGGCTGTGGTGTGTAGGGAGGTCCAGCGTTCAGTCGCTGATCCCCTACGCCAGCTCGCGGCAACAGTGGTGTGTCTCTTGGGTGAGCCTGCCCATCCTACACAGCCCTCAGCACAGCCACCCTCGGGGCAGTGAAGGTGCAGTGGTGACTGCCCAGGTGGGGATCTCAGTTCCACTGTTACCATCTGTGGGCTCATGGGCTTGCGATTTCCAAACATCCTTCCCCATCAATTGTGTTCACCCACCCCATGTGTCAAACTCTGCCCCTGTATGCATCTTGTTGGTCTTGTCTGTTTACCTCCCCAAC
This sequence comes from Protopterus annectens, assembly GCF_019279795.1. Classification (NCBI taxonomy): domain Eukaryota; kingdom Metazoa; phylum Chordata; order Ceratodontiformes; family Protopteridae; genus Protopterus; species Protopterus annectens. The sequence continues at coordinate 1,072,702,909 of NC_056726.1, read as the reverse complement.
CTACCTCACCAAATATACCTACTTCCTCTACCTCACAATCCACTCTCACCTGAAAAAAAAATTAAAAAAAGAGCAATCTGTTGCCCCATACATAGCTGCCCAATTCGCACACATGTCCGCTGGACATGTAAACTGATAATTCTAATTGGCAGTACAACATATTTTGCTCTCCTCACCCCTCTCTCAGGGGTGGAAGGCTTCAAATTTCACACCAAATTTCAAACATATGCACAGCTGTTGCTAGTAAAGAAATGGGCAGCTATGGACTTTCCCTACACCCATCCTACTCATCTCGAGCTGGTTTCTCTACTGTCTTTCCCTCTTTGTGCCCCCTTTTTCACCACTTTCCTATCTCCCCGTTTTCTTTTCTGTAAAAGAAATTAGTGCAGGGGTTAGCGGGAGTAAGCACTTTTAAGCAGTAGTTAGCGGGGGTGCGCAAGTGTGAGCTTGTGTGCTCTTAGCTAAGCATTGCTAAGCATCGCGCAAACCCACGCAAACCCGCTTACAACTGCTTAAAAGTGCCTTAGTCACTCTGTATGACAAGGCCCTTGTACTGCTCAGCAGAAAAATAAAATACCCTTGTCAGTCTCGAACCCGGGACCTTGGACTCACCAGTCTGCATGAAGTACCACTACACCACAGGAGATATACAATAACTTAGTGCTGAAAGCAATATATCATGTATTACCATGAGTGAATGTAAAGGGAAAATAAGAATGGCATAACACAAATCTTGTTCTGTGGGTCTTAACCGGCAGGTGTTGTGGAATTGCGTGACATGACTGTGAAAAGAGAATCAGCCATGCTAGTAGGGAATAAGGTTACAGTAGCACCTTACAAACCCCACACAGTATCAGAATGCTCTACAGTGATGACCCTGATTTGTAAACAAATGTTAGCTGTGCCCCTCTGACTCCCTGTGAAATGTACTAACAGCAGGCAGAAAGTGTGGAATCTCACTTAATAACAAATGTCAATAAGTGAGAGTAGACACCGCTTGCACGTCAGAAAAGGTGTAGTAATACATATGCTCTGAATCCCCCAAAGTCTGAACTGAAAAATGTCTGAAATATATCACAGGTGTATCCCAGTCATATGTACCTTTCCCTGAGGCTGTTCAAATATATACGTTAGAGTATCTGAGGCCTGGAACAGTCAGAAACACACAGGTATATCAGCTTGTCTGCTGTTACATACTCTGCAAATAGCTGTAGAATGAATCCCACCAGCATGCCCTTATGTAGAAGTACAACACAGAAATATCAAAGGATGTAGCCATGTACTGCCAGCAACCACCTGTGACAATGCCATTGCTCAGGTGCTGAAAAGACTGCTGTGGTGCACAGTCAACGAATACTAGGCTGACCTCTGTCTACCATCTGGATATGTCTACAGGTAGGAGCTACTCAGACAGACTACTAGCCTTTATAGACTTACAAATACACAGCAACTCTGCATGTTCAGTATGATAAACATCACACGATAATAAATAATGCACTCTGCACTTCTGCACCCCTACCCAAAGGTACTATATACCCATGTAGCCAGGCACAACCAAGGGTGTAGGTAGGCATACACAGTAGTGAAATATGTCCAGTTGTCCTGAGCAGACTGTGCTAATGTCAACACAAACAAACCACAAACTGTTCAGAGGTGAGTAATGTACTAATGACAGTGTAGCAGTTCACAAACAGTGCATGTGCCTGATATTCATAATTGGTAGTACAACACACTTAGTTGTACTCACCCCTCTCTCAGGGGTGGAAGGTTTCAAATATCCCTCCTAATGTATTGCATATGCACAGCTGTTGCTGGTAAAGAAATGGGCAGCTATGGATCCTCTCCACACCCATCCTCTACATCCTGAGCTGGTTTCCCTACTGTCTTCCTCTCTTTGTGCACCCTTTATCCCCACATTCCTATCTCTCCATTTAATTTTCTGTCAAAGAAATGAGCGCAGGGGTTAGCGGGAGTGAGCACTTGTAAACAGTAGTAAGCGGGTTTGCACCAGTGTGCGCTTAGCTTAGCATTGTTAAGATATGATAAGCTAAGCAAGCTTGGCTTAGTATTGCTAAAATAAAATAAGCTTAGCTTAGCTTAGCATCACTAAGCATCGCGCAAACCCACGCAAACTCGCTTACAACTGCTTAAAAGTGCCTTAGTCACTCTGTATGACAAGGCCCTCGTACTGCTCAGTAGCAAAATAAAAAGCCTTGTCAGTCTCAAACCAGGGACCTCGGACTCACCAGTCTGCATGAAGTACCAGTACACCACAGCAGATATGCAATAACTTGGTGCTGAAAGAAATATAACATGCATTACAATGAGTGAATGTAAAGGGAAAATAGGAAAGCCATAGGAATACATTGCAATAACTACTGTTGTATGCCCAGTTAATTCTCTAATTTGAAAAGAAAGTACATACTCCTATGTATCCAGTGTTAGCATTAGGAGGTGTGAGTAAACCTACACACTGAGAAGAGTGTACTGGAAGAAGCAACAGTCAGGTTTCAGTACAACATGCATTCCAATGGCTACAACCCAGCTTCAGATAAGAGACATACACCAACCTTCTGACTGAGACAACAGTGTCCACAGCAAACAAGCATGGTCCCCACCTTGCAAAACTGAAAGGGCTACACCTACCTAACCTATCATTTTATAGCAGTGTCCTGAAATCACAGTGAGAACTGCAATTACCACACAGCAGTCTGCATGCAATTACTAAATAGTGGGCACCAATTGGTGCAGAGGCCATCACATGCACATGTGCAGATACCTAGAAAAGCAGCCTTTATCTGCTGTCCACACACGCAATAATATCATTGCAACAACTGGGAGAGAGAGAGAGAGAGAGCACAAGTGAGAGAGACAGACAGAGACAGACAGACACAACCAGGCAGAAGGAGACAGACGCTGAAAACAAACAGCAACACACAGAGGAAACAAAACAAAAAATAAATAAATAAATAAAAATAAACAATAAAAAAAAACACCTACAACAGACGGAGGTGAGGAATACAAAGGTAAGGTATGTAACAGATATGTATTTGGTGACATCCAAAACATGTGTCTGAAGGGTACTCTACATACTGTGAATCATCAATATGTGGCAGCAGTCTGTATCTATATGTACATGCACATTTGTATAGGGCAAGGGATATACTGCAACTGTTAGTGAAGGCGGGACATAAGTATGTTGTTGAAGGCTGCTATGTGCACATATGTATGTAGGTTGTTATGCATGGCATTGCAGAAAGCAAGCAGTGCCGGTATATGTCATGTGGTGTTAAATGCTGTGGGATTGAGCTACAGGCAGTGAGGCTGCAACAGCTATATGGCCTGAGGACAGCAGAATGCATTCTGCACAGCATTGTGCAATAGTATTACATAACCGTATGCCTCACTACTGTTGCATAATTAACATCCCCACCATGAAAGGTGGGCAATATATGTGCCTATATGTGCAGCTATATGTACAGCAATGGATGTTTACATGTATGTGTATATATACATGTATATATACATATATATGTGTGTATAGATATATAGATATATATATGGATATATTTAGATATATATGGATATATATGGATAAATATAGATATATATCAATATATATGGATATATATATATATAGATATATAGATATATATGGATATATATGGATATATGTAGATATATGTAGATATATATAGATAGATATATATAGATATATATAGATATGTATGGATATGTATGGATATGTATAGATATGTATAGATATGGATAGATATGGATAGATATGTATATATGTATGTATGTGTATATGTATATATATATATATATATATATATATATATATATATATATATATATATATATAAGAGAGAGAGTGAGGGAGACACGGGGTCATATGTACTGCAACAGGTGCCTGTTGTCCAAGGCATGGACTGAACACCAGTGTTGATACCACAGTGCCATACCCCACTCCAAAACACCTTATGCAGTAACTGCCACATAGGTGGTAGCCTGCCTAACACTGATGTTGTCAGAAGGGTACATGGGACACAGGTGGTCAGTAGGCTCCCCTTTGATAATCACAGTGACAACAGTAGTAATGTAATCTGTCTACATGGTACGTGTCATCACAAAAGGTGTGTCATCTAGGAAAATATAGGTCGGTGTTCCCCTCTACTCATCACAATGCCCCATTTGGTATGTACCTCACATGACAACTACAGCAAGTGGAAAGGCCACAGACATACCTAACAAAGAGTAATACTGCCCTCAAACACATGCCCTTTGCAGACTGACTCACAAACCACAGCTAGAGTGCGTTGCATATCTCCCACCCAGAGGTTACCACTGCCGGACATACAGAGGTATATCACACCCATAGCAGTCGGCCAACCACCATGACAACACCTCACAATCCCTCTGGGCTACATGACCTAGGGCCATAATCTTTGTCATTGTCACCTCACTAAACAGCACATGCTGGAGGTACAGGTTCCTATCCACAAATATGCCATACTCTGGACTAAACCACCCAGCATGAACAAACAAGGCTCCTCATTAGCAGATATCATACATACCCCTGATGATTGTTTTGGAGATAGGTAATATGCCCTGGGAGTCACCTTTGTGTAGCCGGTTGACATGTGCAAGTGAAATCACATTGCATGTGTGTCAAAGTCCAGGGTAGCATATGGCTAGGCTGCTCTAGGCCCTAGGGCCAATAGCGTATTACCTACCAATGACACAATGCACACACACATGTACTCAGTGCAATAACTGCTATGTGAGGTGGAATGAGTGTGACAGTGACTGTGTGCAAGGTTTGTAAAGGTGTGATAGCTTAGTGTGAGGTTGTGTCTGTCATGGTAGTTTGTGTCCTAGGTGTGAAGCCGGAGAAAGATGTGTCAGTTATTGGGATGCAGACATAGTAGGATGGAATATGCTGTGACGTAGTTCCTTGTGTACGACTGTGGTGTCCCATTGTAGGCTGAAGCAATACATGTATGCTCAGTAAGTGGTACTGCTGGTGACTCCAGCACACATATGAACTGTTGTACTACCTGAAGCTGTAGGCCTAAACAGCACAGTATGGTATATGTTCACAGTCCCTGGTAACACTATCTTGTGTGTTTCCTGTAGTCTGCACAGATTACATACCACAGGCATAGGTATCTGTAAGTAGGGGCACACAGTACTATAAGGTACACAGGTAATGCTCATCTGTGTCGGCATACATCTGTGTGTTGTATGTATGTCTGATGTGTGTTTAATGATGCCTGTACCATGCCTGCAATGACATGTGTGTTACAGGGTATGTGTGTGTACCTAGCAACATGTATACTCTGTTACAGCAGTATGCCAGCTATATTAACAACTGTGCACATATGTTAGGTAGGGGTATGGCATCAAAGACTAGGGTGGTTTACCGGTAATACTGTAAATGTACATGACATTCATTGCATTGGATGACATATTTCTTCATGCATTAGCTTGATTTATACCCCCGGGGTGAGGTTGTGCATTGTATCCCAAACAGTGTGCCGACTACTGGTGTATACTGGTGTGTTATATGGAGTGTTGCAGGCACTGTCAGCCAGTTGTGGGCTAGGCACTGATATGTGGTATTGAATGTGTGTATCCTCTGATAGACAGATAGATGCTTTATATGGCAGTTAAGTGATATCTGTACTTCATAATGTTAAGTGTGCCACATGACATGCTCACACATATTGTTTAATTGTCTTCCAGGGTTATGGCTCATCAATGTAATCCATCATATTCAGCTGCGGAGGAGCAGGAAATTCTGAACAGCCTGGTGCAGCACTATAACCTGCTTTTTTCCAGGGCCAGCCAGCACCAGCATGACCTTACTGCACTGTGGCAAGACCTTGTTCACCAGGTAAATGACATAGGCATGCATAACTGGACATATGAGCAGGTACACCATCACTGCATTGATTTAATTAGACATCTCCGGCAGCATGCATCTGATATCCATAGGCCACAGCTTGCCACAGGTGGTGGGGTGGCCATACATCCCCCCCTCACCAGAGTGGAGGAGCTGCTCTTAAGCATGGTGGCTCCTGGCATGCAGCAGCAACAGCATCACACATGTGTCATCATGGAGGCCGGAGCCATCCAGCAGGATGACATGGAGCATGCAGGTTATACGCCCTAGCTGTAGACTACCGTTACCTGTATTGTTAGAATATGCATATGTGAGATGTGTACTGTGTGTTTAGCAGTTGTGCTGCCTAACATGTGCAATACTGATATTTGGAATAGTAGCCGCACACCTGTGACTGTTGACTGTTGTTCCACTGTCATTTAGCACACTCACAGTAGCAATTCCACAGTTGTGGCCACTGACAAACTGTGTCATATTCTTCTAGGTCCCTCTGGTGTGACAGCAGGGCAGAAAATGCATGCTGGTGAGTGCGTTAACACTTTAATATTGGTAATGAAATGTGCATGTCATAGGTGAGGTGGAGGCCATGTACACGTAACACACCTACGCATAATGCATGTTGTGCATGTTTGCTGTGAGACATCAATCATCTCAGTAAAGTCAGTAGCTGCCTCAATCACATGCAATGCACAGTGCAGCAGACACAATTGTGGCAACACTGTACTGCACATTGGATATGCATAGTTGCTACAGCTGTACACAGCAGAACACGTTTATCATACGCAGTACATGAAAACATGCTACATTTGGCATTACCACACACCCGCTGTAAGGTCACACTTCAGTATACCACATGTCATGCACACACACATGATGTACCTCAGGGGTAGAGGCCTATCATGGGGCTGTGCAGCACTCTGTAACACATAATACAGTCATGTTAGGCAATGCTCCCTATTGGGCACCTCACACACCCATGTACAAGGTGGCTGTGTAATTGTGAATGTAGCCACAGCACTACAGTTCAGGTACAGCATGCTAGGCGGTGGTCTTGCACACATTAGTAGCTGCGAGTCACCACAAGATGCATGTTGATGATGACACAGGGTACTACACCCCATCCAGTTACAGTGACCACAGTACTACTCATAACAGTCATTGCTTTGCACCTCAGTGTTGTGTGTGTGAAAACATATGCACCTATACACAATATGCATAGCATGTTGTCTGTGTGCTTACATATGCCAGTATACACAATATGCACAGCAGTCACCATCCACACAAAGTGTCACATACATGTCCTGGAATGCTAGTGGGTGTATAGGTCACTTGACACACATTGGGTATGTGTGGTGTTTAATGTTGCAGTCGTGTAGCATGCCATGCCATGTATGGCACCCACATATCTGCAATATGTCCCACACTCACCATAACCACTGTACATTGGCCATGTCGAGCATTGGGATTCCTTTATGTCAACATGCACCGCACATCCCATGTGTGTAAATAGCATGTATGTGCTACACCTGTGCCCACTATTATCTGCTATGGACACAGACACTAAACTCAGACATGGATATATATGTGTCACACAGATTCATGGGGCCATGGCATGTTACTTGTGAGTGATGGTGCACAGGGCATTGCAGAGCTGATAATACCTGCACAGCAATGTTGTGTCCATGTACACATTGTGTTCCAGAGTGTAGCCAATCACTGAACAACTACACAGTTGCATCAAAGCCATGTATACTGCCATTTAATAGGGGTGTCTACACTTGCACTGCATGGTCTTGTGCAACACATATTCTGCATGCTGACACATGTTTGGTGACTGTCTACCTTGTGATACTGACACCCACCTTCACCCACTATAGAGTATGTGTTGGATTGCTGGTATGTGTGTGTATGTGCTGTAGTGAGGTGTGTATTAGTGTTCATGTGTGCATGTGTGCATGTGTTCATGTGTGCATGTGTGCATCTGTTCATGTGTGCATGCGTCCATGTGTGCATGTGTTTATGTGTTCATGTGTTCATGTATGCATGTGTTCATGTGTTCATGTGTGCATGTGTGCATGTGTTCATGTGTGCATGTGTGCATGTGTGCATGTGCAGACCGTAAAGTGTGTTTCCTGTCTTCCTCTCACAGGTGCTGAGTTAGGGGTTGGCGAAAGCAGCAGGCAACCTGAAGCCACTGCCACAAATAGTGGTGATGATGACACATGTATTTAGGCACAGGAAGATTTGACACGGTCTGTCATTGGTCCGCCAATCGACAGTACACAGCGTTCAACCCCATCTATGTGCACACTCATACTGTCAATACATCCCTCACCACCAATGGCCATAGGCGAGGAAAAGCATACAATTGGCATTGACCAGGAGAGTGTGGTACCCATGGCACTTGCATCCCCTCACAGCAGCCATAGCCATAGACCTGTAATGGTACCACATAGGCGGAGGGCCAGGTGTTCCCGGGGGAGCACCACTGGTCATATTGCCCCTGGCAGGCATGCCCTCACAGGTCTTACGATGACCAGTATGTTCTGGGCTGTAATGCAGGCTCAGGCACGTATGGAACGGTACACCAGGCAGGGATTTAGGGTGCAGAGGGCACATTACAACGCTATCAATGACAGCATCTGTGACCTTGCCGGTGCCATCCGGACCTACACTGAGGTCATTGATAGACGTTGGGGGGAAACATTAGATGCCCTCCACAACATGTCTTCCATTAGCCAGGACCATGCGGGATGGTTGCGACATCGACACAGATGCATACCAGCAACAGCAACAGCTGGCAGTGGTCGCAGACGGCCCACAGTTCACAGCCACTCCTGTAGTGGGCTGGCCTGTCCATTGACCGTCCCAGTAGACCACGTGCATTGGCTCTGGCCAGTCCCAGCAGGGACATGGGTCCAGTCGTCATACCTCTGCCTCTGATGACAGTACCCAGTCAGGGTTGGTACCCGATACTGTCCGTAGCACCCCTGCCAGGCACAGGTACTGTGTCCTTGGCCGGAGACAGTGATCTGTACAGCCTAGCAGGTACAGTCTATGGCTGTCCCACAAACTACCGTATATATGGCTGCCACATGGTGGAGCTGTCTGCATGCAGACACACACACATTAACCAAACAACTAGGGCTCACACATACACACAAACGTTACATCAACATTGGCCCATGATGTACTGTTGTCCCTCACACACACACACACACACACACACACAGACATGTCGATTGGATGGGTCAATGTCAGGCTCTGGCAAACAACAAAACGTTCTGTGCATATGATGATACCTGTGTCGCCTCCTGTCATCTGCATCATTGACGGAGGGACAGGCTAACATGGTGCTGATGCACAGGGTGACACTATAGCAGTGTAGCAATAATAGCAAGTTGTCAACAAGGAAGTGTAACGACATCCTTGTAAGTATATCTGAGCAGACATTATGCATCAAAGCTCTGATTGTCAATGTAGCATTGTTTACACCACTGTTAGGTCTGAGTATGTATTGTCTACCCATGTGCCACTTGGCTGAAGTGTAATGTGTTGCCAGCATGTGTTAGTGAGTGGACAGTATGTGTATGATATGTGCAGCACAGATTAGCAAGTGTACATCTGTGAACATAGTGGGTGCACACTGTCTGGATGTATGTGCATAGTGGACACATGGGACGTGTGGCATACCCTGTTGTACACATTGTAAACATCTCATAGCATCTTTCAATGGCCAGTATGCATTCTACTACAGTTATGTACTAACATGGGTAGACATGTGTATGACATGTGTTGACACTATGCTGTGAGTAATACCGTTAATATCTGTCAATGATTTGCGGTCTGGTAGTATACACAACCTCAACAGCATGACTATAAGCAATCATTGGATGATGTCCTGACAAATGACACACAGTAGTAGGGAACCCAATAGCAATTGGATCCTTCCAGTGCTACACTATAACACTAACCAGTTGTAATGACCGCCACCCATTCCTGTGACCACACCTGTTTGGCATATAGCCCCCTTAGGTACATGCAGACACACTAGGGATGTGTCCATCCAAATCTGGAAATGCATGGATTGGCCTACAATGCATTCCCTGGATGGGATGCATATCCTACACAAGGGTATCATACAGACAGATACCTGTTGTCTGATACATGCTGTATAGCAGTAAGCCGAATATGGCATAGTCATCCTCATGTACTGCACATACTATCCCGTCAGTATCACACAGGTGGTAGCCCTCAACATGTATGTTGGGTACCAATGTGTACATACAGCCTCATGTTATGTCTTGTGTCCCTTGGCATCCACATATCCATAGGTATTGTGGAGTCCCAAGGTGTATCACATAAGACATTAGAGGCCTGAATGCATATCCACAAGGCAGTCATATACCTATAAAGACTGTCCATTCTTGGCAGCCTTTGTTGTGTATGACCATGTCTGACATATTGACATATACCCCAGGCATATTCCCTCACTCACACTACTCTTAAGTAACTGTCATGGGTGTGTGTGCCACAGATGACCTTGGCCACAGAACACAACAGTGGACGGCCTTGTCACATACATACATATGTGACCTATGATCTGAGAAGCAGCGGCACAACCTGTCAATGGAAACAAATGTATTAATGTAGTATGCAGGCTTCACACCTAAGTACTGATTGAGGGGGCATGTACACATATATATTTGCCACACACATACCTGATGTGTGGGATGCACTTACTGTTGTAATCATACTATGTTATACCATAGTAAAAGCAAAACCCACACTGCATACCCTACCTAGCAATGCTATGATACTAGACAGTGATGCATTAACACAGCACGCTATCTGCTTTACTGGGTGGTTTATCTTCTCCGGCTGTATTTGTAGGATGGTGACATCATCAGTCTTTCCAAAGAGGAATGTACCTCTTAGTGAGTTTTCCCAGTCTCCAAAAAGGGAACACCTCTCAAAGGAAACTGCACACATACACACTGTTTGCAGGATTCAAACCCCTACCTAACAATGTTATGATACATAAAGAGAGACACATTAACACGGTGCACTATTTGCTTTACTGGCTGGTTTCCCTTCTCCAGCTGTATTTGTAGGATGGTGACATCATCAGTCTTTCCAAAGAGGAATGTACCTCTTTTAGTGAGCTTTCCCAATCTCCAAAAAGAGGACACATCTCAAAGGAAACTGCACACATACACACACACCCCTCTCAAAGGAAACTGCACACATACACACACCCCCCACATACACACACACTCGCTGTTTGCAGGATTTAAACCCCTATCTAACTATGTTATGATACTAGAGAGAGACACGCATTAACACGGCACGCTATTTGCTTTACTGGCTGGTTTCCCTTCTGTATTTGTAGGATGGTGAAATCATCAGACTTTCCAAAGAGGAATGTACCTCTTTTAGTGAGTTTTCCCAGTCTCCAAAAAGGGAACACCTCTCAAAGGAAACTGCACACATACACACCCCCCCACACACACACACACACACACTCACTGTTTTCAGGATTCAAACCCCTACCTAACTATGTTATGATACTACAGAAAGACACATTAACACGGCACATTATTTGCTTTATGGGGTGGTTTCCCTTCTCCGGCTGTATTTGTAGGATGGTGACATCATCAGTCTTTCCAAAGAGGAATCTACCTCTTTTAGTGTGTTTTCACAGTCTCCAAAAAGGGCACTCCTTTCAAAGACAATCACACACATACAACACTGTTTGCAGGATTCAAACTTCTATCTAGCTATGTTATAATACTAGCGAGAAACACATTCCCCGGGATTCATGAACCGTGCGCCAGGTGCACGCATAGCGTAGGCGCTACAACGCCAGATATGGCCGCCGAGCGATTCAGGTACGATCCAATTCCACGTGCACTACCAGCGTGCGGTGTTGCACCATGCAAATAAAGGCATATAGCGATCCACGAAGTGGCGCAGGCGTAGCATAAGGGCACGGCAATGTAAACCAAAAAAAAACGGTTTACATATATTCAAACATGACATAGGAGTAACGGAAGGCTGTCAACGTCAGGTATCATACTGTTGCAACCTGCCAGTGGCGAAAGACACCGAGAATGTCAAAAGAAAACATGCACAAAATGTAAATAATGACATAAATGGTATGTCCGCAGAAACCACATCAGAACACAAGGACATGTCCACGGAAGGTGCGAAACAATGAAATAATATGACAATGTCATAAAAGAGCAGTATAATACACATCAGCTTCACAGCCACAATACACCATAGTATGCATGGAAAGCCACAACCACGGCGCAAGGGTTGCCAAGGAGTGGCGGCAGTGTTCGGCGCCGTAACTATGAATTAGTAGTCAATGCCATGCAAATGAGGCAGATAATACTGAATCGCAAAACCCCCACTGGCGTAAGGCTGCACCAAATGGCGCAGCGGTAATACACCGAGGAGTGGACCAGAGGGAATACATGTCAACCGCAGAGGGTTGTGCCACTGTAGGAGGAAGCACATTGGAGCTCAGCAAACATGGGCTGTACAATGCACATCACAGCAGCAGGACCAGCGTGTGGGGAAATAGTTGCGCTGAGAGCACACAATGCGTGCAGAGATGCATGTGCACGAGGATGACTACGTTCCCCTAACCCAGTCATGTGACAGCCGCCCCGTCAACAACAACGGATACAGGAAGGTGATGCGGAGAATATGAGGAAATGCGGAAGCAGTGTAATTGGAGTCGTAATGAGCAATCAACAACCAATCAACCCACGACGGCCAATTGGCGGCAGCTGACAACTCTGCATGCAGAAACCCGCAAAACGGGATAGGGGAGGCATATGAATGCAAAGAAAGTAGGGGAGGTAGCAGAATGCAAAGAGTGAAGAACCGATACAGCACAGCCAAGTAGAGAGGTAGCATAACGGCGGCGGCAGACAAAATGCATGATATGCCATGTCCCAGAAACAACACATGACAGGGCTCTGCAGGATGCAATCCAGGAAATAGTATGCGCAACGTGCAGAAACAGTAAGGTAAGGTCTAAAGCTAAACCAATGCAGGCAAGTGTAATGCAACACCAAAGGCAACAGCGTTGCAGTGCCAACGGTAAAACACGGAAGATAATCCACAGATACGGCCGCACAGACACACCCTATGACATCACCGGGTGTACAGCACAACAGTATAAAGTGTGAATGCACACAACACACAGCCGCGTATTCCCAAACACCGCACTCTAGGTGTAAACACACGGGGAACTTTTAAAATGTATATGTTGGGTGCCACCGTGGCCGTGATACATCAGCATGTGTCAGAGACAGACGGAGTTGCGGAGGAGGGTGCCGACAACTACCGTAGGCCTCAGAGGAGAAGGAGAGTGTTCAGACCAAGGGTAACCTACCAGGGGCTACAAGACCTGGAGATAGTAGAGCGTTACAGGGTGGACAGGGACACATTACAGCAAATAGCGGAGCTGTGCCAGCCACGCCTGAGAACAAGAAACAACAGAGGGGAGCCCATCCCAGTGGACACAAAGGTATGTGTAAGCTTGCGAATACTGGCTACAGGTACCTTTCAAAGGCCAACCGGGGATATAATGGGCATCTCACAGGCATCAGCATCCAGGGTACTACACCAGTTTCTGGATGCCATGTCACGACATGCTCATGAGTATATATACTTCCCCAGATCTCAGGAGGAGTTGGCTAGCAATATGCACCACTTCCACCGTGTGGCACAATATGGGTGCGATAGACTGTACGCACATACAAATCAAGTCACCACCTGGGGAGCAGGGTAGACGCTACATAAACCACAAGGGATTCCCCTCCATCAATTGCCAGGTCGTGTGCAATGCGCAGGGCATTATCATGGATGTGTGTGCTGGCAGCCCTGGAAGCTACCACGACTCCCATATCTGGCATGCCTCACAGCTGTATCAGGTATTCGCCAGGGGACATCACACAAGGCCACCTTGTGGGGGATGCTGGCTATGCACTGGAGCCATGGATGATGACTCCCATCAGAAATGCACACACACATGCAAGAATGCCATAATGAGGCACACGCACAAACCAGAATAATCATAGAGCGTGTGTTTGGGATGCTGAAATCATGGTTCCGGTGCTTGGATACATCCGGTGGAGCCCTGCAGTACTCTCCAGGCACATGTGCCCACATATTCATAGTATGTGCCATGCTACATAATATGATCCTGTGGAAACAGCTGCTGCAGGGACATAATGGTGAAGGGCCACAAAGCCCTCCACAACTGCCAAGGCAAGCACAGGCACAGAGGGTTCAGCGCCATGAACACACTGTGCCAGCCCCAGTAGGCAGACGGAGGCATACCCAATATGCCTATGCCCTGGCAAAGAGGGAACGTATAGCACATACTCTGACAGCGTAGGCCCCATGGACTGACACCTCCCTACCTGCACACACAGTGAAATGGACGGCACACAAACATGGCCACCCATAATGTGTACCGTATGGGTGGTCCCATGTCTGACTCCAACATAGGCAGCACCCAAACACTGCACACCCAACAGCCAGCAGAGAATGGAACGCCAACACCTTAACCGTATGCGGGTCCTACAGCAGACGGCGTTGCTGTATGCTGCCACGTTCGCCGCAAGGTGTATACATATAGACATGTACATATGTGCATATACAGATATGGAGATAGATATCATTACACACATAGAAATATATGTACACATACACATATATAAAGTACAACAGGTAAGACAGGGAATCAGAGGGATGCAAGGTGACAGAGAAGTAAGACGTGATATTTGTACATAGTAAACATAGTGAACGACAACCTGAGTATCCGGGAGGGTTGACAGAACAGGAAACGCCACCCATGGAAAGGTCAACCTACCTAAATGCATAATCGCGAGTCGGGATGATCGCCAGGCCACGGTACAGTAACAGTACATGTGCGGGTAATATTATGAGGAAATGAGGGTGGAGGTAGACACCGCCGCCGGTGATGTGGGCCACGCAGGTACTGTGTGCAACCGTCCCTGTGACAGCCGCAGTATGTGTATGTGTGCAGTGAGGGTGTCGTGTGTTCCGCTGTGCGAGTATAATGTGTGTGCCACTGTAAAATGTGCATGTTGGTGCCATGTGACAGGCGGAGTGGAACAACATGTGTAGGCATACAGTATAGGAACCACAGGCGTATGTACAGCAGTACCCCCAAAGTAGTACTGAGAGCCCCTCCCTGGCTAGGCACGTGGCGATGTAAAATGATGCAAAGCAAAAATGTCCCAGAATGCACCACAGGAATATAGCCAACATGAAATGCAAAGGACGTATGTACAAATCATGACCGTATGTATGACACCGTTATGTTAATTGCAAAACGATACGTCGGCAACGTTACACAGCAATAGTCATGTACCGAAATACATGTGCTACCCCGGTACTGATCGTGGCTACGTATCGGCCCGTAAACACCGCTGTGTGTTCTACGAGTGTCAAACAAGCAATCGCCACCCGAATAGGTGGCAACCAGTAGCATACAGGCCGTCCCAAGTACAGGACCACAATGACTGTAAATATCTGAGACAAAATGCCAAGGGATAGTCGGCACGTACGAACAACCGCAGATATACTACCGATGTGACGCAGGAATACATGCAGGAAGCACACATGCAGGCGATACCGACACCAGACAACATCAACACAACCTACACTCCCAGAACAACAGACAGGTAACTGCCAGCTCCCCAGGCAGGGATGGAGCACACACACAAGCATACCGTGTATGTAGAAATGCAAGGCCCACAACCCGTACCCGTCACCCACAACCTCCGATATTCCCCATCGCACATATCAAAGGGATACAAGCCGCAATAGCAGCACAAACATACAGGCAGTTAATGACAGCGGCATAACCGCAACATCTCGCGTGGGAAACACTATCAGCAGTGGATGCATACCTGCATCCGTTGTTTAAAGGAATACAACAGCTATGTTACACATCCGAATGCAAAACGCCATCGACAGACGCCGCCAGGACAGGGACACCCACATGTCGAACATAATACCATACCCAACACACACAATTCATGGCTAACACCACTGCAAAATGTACCTGACGCCACACATAGCGGCTGCAGTTACACATAACATAACACAATACAGACCATCTCCACGAAGGTAGTGCAAATAACCAACGCCCGGGCGAGGAATGAACCATGCCCTAGTTACAACGCGTACTGTACGAATGGAGTAGATGCACAGGTAATATGCGCACAAGTACACACCGAGGAACAGCTATTGGTGTGATGAACCCACATGTCGCAGGTGACGACGGATATAAGGATGACTCCTAGGATATTCAAACCGTATACTCATACCGAACCACAAATCAAAAACGGATCGAGTGAGAGACAACGCAATAGCGAGACTCGCAACGGAAAATGGAAGGAAACACAGTAAAGGTATGTAGAACCCACGAGATGTACTGGTGTGTAACGCATGATGTGTATGACGAAGCTGCACTGTATGTGAACGGTGTTTGTAAGTAAGGATACTTGTCCATAAAGCAGAGAGTGGTGAAAGGTGGTTATGTAGTGCTATCCCGCTGAGCATACCAATGACTGTGGACACCGTGTGCACAGCAGTGGGACATCATGTACACAGCCGGGATAACACAAGGGCTGCCACAGGGGGGCATAACACAGAACAATGCCACCCCCCACACCGATGCTGGCAGTGGATGTCCAACAAGGAAGTGCCACAGCAGGGGATAGGACATGTATGTATACTGTCACAGCACACATGTGTATGGGCATATACCGTCAATGTCATACGTAATGTGCACACAACGTGCACGTATGCCTCGCAGTAGGGGTTACTATGTCAAGTATGTGTAATGTAAAGCTGTCATGGTGGATATGACAGACATCATACACAGTATCACAGGCATATCATGCATAATGGAGGTATGGCCTAGTGGTATGTACACTAACAGGATATGTATGGCCTGTACATATGGGACAGAGTAGTAGCAGAATAGCCACCCAAAATGGAAGGAACACCAAGTAACTATGTCCAAACGAACTGTAGCAGGTGCAATGTGTGCAACAATGAAGTCCGGCAGGTCCATGTGTAAACACATGTGCAGTGTACACAGTTGTGTCACCTCCCCATGGTAGTGTCCACTGAACAGCAGAGGTGGATGTCAACTGCATGTCTACACAGTACTGCTGCTGTGGTGGTACCATGACTATGTGTCACCCTATCAGCAAGGGAGCTATCACATGAACAGTGCCACAGTGTGTCCCTGTGGGATGTGCACAGGACCTACGTTCCACAGCATGGTGTGTGTTGTGTCTGCGGAAGTAACACAGAAGCCCAGGCCATGCAATGTGGCATGTGTGCACATATGCAGGAGTGCTCCATCCACCCCGCCTACTGCAATTGCCATGTATGAGTACTACATGCATCACTAATGCGGAGGACATGGCCCATGTCAGAGTAGATGACACCCCTGTGTATGTGGTATGCAGATGAGTACAGATGTGTTCCCCGTCTGTCATCCGCATATGTAAACTGCCTGAGCCTGGTACACATCACAGCATGATAATGCTTTGCCATGTAAAGTCATAGCTGTTGTGGAAGGTACACCACGAATGTGTTATTGTAACCCTGCCCATGTGTAGATGTGTGTATGGCACAGGTACAATGGCTACCTATGTACCAGCAACACACACAGTACAGATATGTGTGGCCCTGCAGATGTGTACCCATGCCACAGTGGAATACGGCAACCACAGCCCCATGTGGGGCATGTGTGTGTACAGCAACCATGTACAATGTGATATGCATGTATGGGGACAGTATCCATGTGATACCCAGTGGATGACTGTTGCTATGCAAAGGTGATGTGCATGCACCATGTGTGATGTATCCTGATGCAATGACATCCACACGATGTATCTGCCACACCGACACCTGTACGGTTGTTATCAGTATGAGCTGGTGGAGCTACAATGGTGCCAGGTATGTAGATGTGGGATATCTAGGCATGGACAGTACTCTGTGACAGCATGTTGTGTATGTAAGCAAATAGTGAACATGAGGGCCACATGACTGAGGACTGTGTAATGCCACATGTACCTGACATGTAGTAGGTAGCATGATATGCATGCACCACTGTGTGTCCTGTCCAGGATTCATATAGCCTAACATCCTGAGACACAGGGTATGATGTGACGATGGATGTGTACATTGCCAATACCAGAATGTGGAATGGTGCTGAAGGGCAATGTGGGGACAATGTCTGATCTGTTACCCTCTGTACCACACCAACCACCCATGCAATGGTATGACAGGTGGCCAGCATGTGTATGTGGCGTGCTGTGGCACACAGGGCCCAACAAGTGTGCCAGTAAAGCCATGGAGGTCATCAATGAGTGTGTGAAGCACGTATGTGAGGACGTGCCCCAGTGCCATACTGAATGGTCCAGTCATGGGTGTATTTAATGCAGTCCCACGTGCAATGCAGTACCACCCATGTGTAGTGCGATAGATGCGGTAGTGTGGTGGTCAAGGTACACAATGTCCAAGAACAGGCTAGCAGTTAATTCAGTGGGCTGCTGTGGAGACACATACCAAACAGGTTGGTGGGACATAACAGCTAGGGAGATCTGAAGGTGACATTGGGACAGTGTCTTAGGACATAACGTGTGCATGGCAGTACCATGTATGTGTCCACAGGGACACTGCGATGTCCATGTATGGATTGCAACCCTGTAGTGAGTGAGAGTGTGTATTTTTGGTAGGTACACCATTGCCTAGCATGTTGCCAACATTATCTCAGTCAGCAATGCCTGGGTGACTGTTGTACGCGACATCGAATGTGGATGTAGCCAAACAACACAGACATACCACCACACTGCCTGAGGGCCCACACTGCAATGTGCGGCAGTCATGTGTAGGTAGCTAGCCTTGGAGCATGTGATGGACCACGAGGACCCACCATGGCTGTCAAGTGATGCACCCCACACATGTGAATATACCCACCGTGCAACAGCCTGCACATGTGCCCATACAGCAGATGTGCATGGAACATGACTACCACCGTGGTGCCTGTGAAAAGGCCAGTACCGCCATGTCTCTGTGTGGAATAGCATGGTCCCTACCATTGCGTACATGTTGCGGAAGTGCACTGTGATATGTGTCAGCATAGTCACGTACACTGTCCATCTGCCGGGGTGCCATGCCATTAACAACCCCCGTCAGCAGACGTCAGTAGTACCGGCTGTAGAGCACATGTACCATGTATGCTGCGATGGGTGTGTGTCCAGGGTGTGGCTAGCAGGGCCGTGAAGCATATATGTTCATCTACCAGAGGGGGGATATCCCCAGGTTTAACACAGCAGACATATGGAGGTATCGTGCATGCCGAGGGTAGTGTAGGTATGGTATGTGTTGTGTAATGTGTCACCCAGCCAGGTGGAGTGCATGGCCAAGCATGTGTGGGTACATGGGAGTCCATACTAGGAAGTGTGGGTTGCTGTCAGCACATGGCAGTAGCAGCTGTCCGAGGTGCAATGTACAGTATGACAACACAGCCAGCATGTAACCTGTGGTGTACAGTGTAACCTCTGTTGCGTGTTACAATGTGTCTAGCGGTCACAAACATGGGTATCCGAACATGGAGTACCTACGATGCATTGTGTTCGGAAAATATACAGTATGTGTGTAAAACATTTTGTGATGTGGGATCCCCTCACCTGTGTGTGTTGCAGTCCAGGTATGTGCCTGGGAGGTATGATCCGTGTACAATCTGGACTGCAGGTGTGCTGTGCAGAGCATGGAGGCAGGTCCCAGGCACCGCAGATAAATGTCAGGCGTGCACTAGTGTGTGTGCCTTGCTTGTGTGCAGCACAGTGGAAGGTGCAAGCATTGTCCCACATTACTGCATGCCGTGCCTGCCTGTTACAGCCCTGCTGGAGACAGACATGTGACACCGCCGCAGAGGCAGCATAGCATGTGAAGATGTACATGTGGGCTCCACACCCTAAGCAGATGTCCGCAGGTCATGTGTGCCACAGTAGTGTGGTCGACCATGACTGTCATACTGGTCAGATACCACATGCCTGTATAAGTACAGTATGAGCATAGTCAACAGTCGCAGTGACAGAGTAGGCCAATGTACAGTATCCCTGTGTTTAGACCACTGCCTACTGTACACTTGGCTAGACACACACCCGGAGGGTGAATATACCTTTGAGCCATCACATGTCCCAGTCCACGTAGCCTGTACAATGCCATCACAGGGTGGTCACAATAATGTGTGGTAAGACAGACATGTTGTACCAGGTGATGTGTCATGTGTGCATATGTTGAGTTGCACAGCCGTTCACACGTCCGCAACATATCAGTGCATGATGTATAGTGTAACATGATGTGTGGAACTGCACTGTGATCCACAACAGGGTCATCTGAGACAGGTGTGTTGTGAATGGTGTAACCCATGGTCACACTGGATATACACTGGTGCTGTTGGCTGCCATGCTGGGGCCACCAGTGGTGCCTGCAGTGGTCATACAGACATACTGCACACAGTGTTCTGGCAGGAATGTCCATTGTTGTGGATGATGTGTTGCTACGTGAAGGTAGGTGTGTGTTGTGAATGTTACACATCCAGATGTGACCATCAGGCGCAGTCATGGTCATCGACAGCATCACACACATCCACAGCGGTCAGAACCCTGTCCCCAGAATGGGTGTCAGCCACCCTCGTACTGTGTGACGTATGTGCAGATGGCGGAACACCTCCTACTGGCTGGATAACAGTGTCAGCTAGGATGGCTACGTGATGGCTGGAATACGCCGTGATAATGTACAATGCTGGTATCCCAATGAAGTACCTGGAATCACACACAGTACGCCATGGCTGCCATGTAAACCATGTACAACAATGACTGTGTGACAGACACAAACAATGCGTAGACATGTTGAACATGCACACATGAGAACACCAAATGAGGTATGTTGCATATATCGATGTACAACTGTTATCTATGGCCATAGCATGGATGCAGACGCATATGCCCCACAGGCAGTACCACGCCATGTAGGTAGGGGGGCATTGCATGTGTACATGTGACAGTTGCTGTACTGCCACATGTCCTGCATAGCCATCATGTAGGGGTAGCAGTGGTACGTGACTGCTGGACATGCCTGTACATTTGACCATGTCCCACAGGATATGTGTTACGTGTGTACAACATGTGTTGTGTCGTCATCAAGCTGTGAAGTGTACGGCTGCCAGTGTACCTGTGTGACATGTTCTGCGATGGGTGCAAAGGCACGCAGTACTGCATTGCATGCCCACATGCCCCACACAGGTGCATAGCCTGAACATACAATACAAAGAGGGTGTTGGATGATAGCAACCCACAAGAGGAGATGGGTACGGGTGGCAACCCACTACCACCTGTTCGGGTACGGTGTGCATGTCTATGACACATTAGCACCTGAGAAGCTAGCAGTCCAGCAGTACAGGGTTGCATGCATATATGTTCACCAATACCCCTGTGTGTCCCAAAACTGGCCCGTGGACAGACAGACACCAACACAATGTGCATATTTGATATGTGCACAGCACATCACCGCTGGCTACTGTAGAACAGGCTTACTGTGTAGACATGTGCACAGTAGGTCTGCGCCAGCCACACTCAAACACGTTATGTGCCGAACCACACCAATAGTTTAGCCCATGCCACAGACAGATGTGCATGCCTCTGTGTATGTACGTCTGGGAATGTCTCCGGCATAGCAGTATAGCTGTGTCAGTGTTGCGAACAACATACTGAATGGGTTGTATGTGTGAGGGGTGTGTCATACGTATATGGTCAGATCGACGATACCATCAGTGCCCCTGCTATGTGAACATCCCTGTCCCCATACATGGATACCTATGCTGTGCCCAACACCACATTCCCCGTGGGAGGGATGGCGCTGTGTGGTGCACCAGCTGACATGGGGGTGGCAGCAGGCACTTGATGTAGACATATGTGGTACCCATGTCAGGCCAGGCAACCATCCATGTGCACGGGATAGCAGTGTGTGGGCACATACAGCACTGTGTTGAACAATATCGCAGCACATAGCACCTGTCAGGGTTAATGTGTATGCATGGATGTGCGATACCTGCATGCACCAGACACACCCCCACCAAGCAGCGTGCAGCCTACCTTGCAGAAGGCCGGTGTCCACACCATGATGATAGACATGTGTAATGTCCATATACACATAGCAATGACATATGGAATGGACAGCCACCCTGCCAATATCAGTACCCCCCAGGTGGGTCACATCCCAGTGCCATGTATGAGACATACCCTGCCATACCATGCAACCCCGCCCAGCAAGGCTGCACGTGCTATCACAGTCCTACATGGTGCGATGGACAAAGGCACTTTCACTATCAACCGTCCACAGCAGTAATGTGGCAGTGATGCACCCTGTGGTGTTACAGGTGCTGTGTGTTGCTGTGGACAACGTGCGTGCGCACATGCTATGCATGACCTTTCCTGCTAATGTCACATGGTTACACATTGTCCCATGTGTATCACATGTGCAACACAGGTGAGCCGTGGCAGGTTGGCCAACACCCGTACAGTGCTGTGTGGATGTACATGGCACAACACATGCATGTACAGGTGTCCATGTGTATGTGTGCAGTGCCACCTCTGACGTTCATAATGGCCGCATATGGGATGCCTAGTGACATATACACAGCATCCAGGTGAACAGTAGAACTGTTGTCACATGGGGACTTGTGCCAACTGATATGGACACAGGTGCAGGCAGGTACACATGTCCACAGCAGGCTAACATCAACATGGTGCGTGTACAGTGTGATGAGGTGACACACAGATATGATATGAGACCCACTGCTTAATGGTGTGACAGCAACACGTCGGCTGTGTCACTGCCATGATGCATCGCAGAGATTACTGTGCAGATGTTGTACATGTCATAGCAACGTATGTCCAGCAGTATGCCAGTACAGCAGTGTAAATGTGACCTGTCAACATCATTATGTCTTACAGATAATGCCACGTTCCGGCTGCCTGCCTCCAGCCGACAGGAGGATGAAGTGATTATACCGTTGCTCCACGACAACTACGACATACTATTCAGCCATGTGCCACTACAAGCACAGCAGCGTGATGACGTGTGGCAGGATTTGCGCAGGAGGGTGAACAACGTGGGCGGTCACAACCGCACCTACCAGCAGATCTGCAGACACTGCACAGACCTAATTCGGCACGTGAAACAGCGAGCCGCCGCAATCGCCAGACAACAAGGTGGGACAGGTGGTGGGCCACCAACCCAGCCCCCACTCACACACACGGAGGAGCTCCTGGCCAGTCTGGGGACACCCAGGGAACAACATGCAGAAACACTCGCTGCCATCATGGAGGTGGGTGTCTCCCAACCAACGAGCCTGGAGCTGCCTGGTAAGTCAGTCTTGCATGTTTGTATGATAACTGACGTAGGTGTGGGTGTCATAGTACACCACATAATGGAGCAACACATGCCAGGTATATGGCCACACAAGCTGCATACTACAGTATGCTACGTTGTGTTTGCAGACATGTGCATAGCACATTCTAACACACAGGTACATGATGTGACATGCACAGTGCTTACCGTGGCGATAGTAATGGATAATGTGTATACTGTTGTGTTGCCCCTATACAGGTACCTCTGGCATGTTGCACAGACATGGGTCCATTGCAGGTGAGACTGTTGCTAGTAATAGGCATGATACGGTGTATAGATATTCCCCATGTGTCCAGGTATGACATGCACACCTGGGTCTGCCCCAGTCACGGTATACAGGTTGCACCACCCGACACACACGCCACCCATGTACAGTAGATACAACCGCTAGTATAGACTGGCATGACACCACATAACCCATCGGTGTGATATGTGCAGTCAGCTATGCATACAATGGTGGAGGTGTTCCACAATGGCTGCATGTGTAGTATGCATCGGTATGCCTTTGCGGTACGCACACAGTACCACATAGTGAGCTGTGATCTGGCCAGCACACAGGTGTTACCACTGTGACCTATGCCCCTGCATTGGGTGCACACGTTGTGACATGGCACATGACATGTCCCATGCATGTGGTGGTCTGTCCGCAACATTGTCACATCATGACATGACCTACGCACGACATAGCAGACATCCACAATGTCTGCATAGCCTTCGGGAATGTGACACCTCAGACTAGTATGGGTGTATGTCACATGGGCCACCACAGGGATGTGTACACGATGCCCATCACACACAATTGTCCATGAACCAGTCAAACATGGCCATGGGTGATACCTACAGGCATGTTGCCACACAGTACATCCGCAGTGGGCAGTCACCGTTGCACCCTGTCCACACATAGTGGGGTCATAGCTGTAGTGGACCCCCTGGACATCTGATGTGGTACACCAGACAAATGAAATGCCTGTCTGCAGCCATTAGAGGTGCCACCAATGTCTACCATATACGTGCTGTGGAACAGCATGACTGAGTTGCAGACATGGTAATGCAATTTGTCCAGGTTACGCATCGCACAGAAACATACCTGTGTCTTGCTGCCGTGCAGTGGCACAGTGCCCGTACTCCCCACTGTACAGCTATGTACACAGCTCACACCAACCACACCTGCACAGACATCCTTGTTACACATGCATTCTATCTGTAGCCTGTACACATAACACTGCACTGTGACATCCGTTATGATGTGGTGCATGTGGTGGGACACCATTGTCACATGTCCACATGTTACCGCACATGTTTGCGGTTTACATGACATAGTGACGCCAGCCATGTGTACTGTTAACCTGCCCGTGGCCACACGGTGTATCACGGTGATGCATGCAAACTACCATGAATGTGTGTACTGAAAGCCTACTAAAAGACACCTGCTTGATGTAGTGTGCACTCCAGGGCAGTATGCATACTACCACTATTAATGTCTGGGCTGCATTCACTGGGCTGTGGTGTGGGAATGCTGCATGCCACCTGCAATATCACATGCATGAAGTGTCTGCATGTGTGTGTGTCTGCGTGTGTATGTCAGCGTGTGTGTGTGTGTGTGTGTGTGTGTGTCTGTGTGTGTGTCTGCGTGTGTGTGTCTGCGTGTGTCTGCGTGTGTGTAATGTAACTTACGGTATGTCTTTGTATTCACAGGTGCTGTAGGTGCGTTCCCCTCCTGCGGTCCATCTGATGCTAGTGTCCCCACAGATACTAGCGGTGATGACCATGTGCATGAGGCACAGGCAGGGTCGTCATGGGCAGAAGCTGTGCCATTGGATAACATCCCACCTATGTCCCCTTCATCTCCGCACATGGTTCAGATGCCGACACATACCACATCACCGTTGCCCATAGAGGAAGGACAGTCAGCGTCTGTTGGCACCGAGCAGGAATGTGTGGTGGCTACAGAAGGTGCGGGTACACACCATGTTGCCAGTGTAATGACTGGTGATGTGCCACACAGGCATGTGGCTGGTGCTGCTCATAGGAGGAGCACTGATAGACATGCACCTGCCATACAGGGTGCAGCAGCTGGTATCACCAGACGCATGTTTCAGACTGTAATGGTGGCACAGGCACGTGCCGAACGGCAGAACCAAGAAGGGCAGAGGCTGCAGAGGGCCGCAATCCATTCCTTAAATGAGAACATCCAGTCATTGGCGAATGCTCAACAGCAGCTTGCCGATGTTCTGGATAGGAGATTAGGTGAGATGGTTGGAATCCTCGACCGAGGCATGTCAATCCGCGTGAGCTGTCTGTGCTGGAACACCTGGTAGGGGTGAGGCGTAGGACACGTGGCCGTAGGCCAGCAACACCACCCAGTGCAGGTCGACGTGTGCGTGCCACCTCTCATGCCCACTCACACAGTGCTGGTAGCAGCAGCAGTGCAGCTGGTGCTACACCAACCACACCAGGACACAGCAGGCCACGTGGACGTAGTCCTGGACAGTCCCAGCATGGACACGGTTCCAGCGGACATGTGTCATCGGAGAGTGGCCACTCCATACCTCCACCCGGTAGTGCCCGTGCGACCCCAGGCAGGCACGGGTCATGTGGCCACAGGCGGACACCGTAAGCCATACAACCTGCACCGTACAGTCTGGGGCTGCCAAGTATACCCCGTGTAGGCATCACAGATGGCTGAACTGTGTACACACATACCCACACACAGCAGACACAACTGTAGGGCTCCACCACATCCACATGCATTCTGCACAGTCATGCCCAGTAAATGCACAGACCCTTACACACACATGATGTCATCCATTGGTACAGCCTATGCCCCTGGCACACATATCACCCTGTGCATATGATGAAGCCTCTGCCACAGCACCGTGATCCACACCATCGGTGCACGGTTATGCAAACATATTCTGATGCACAGGGTGGACAAGATAGTGAGAGGTGTATGTGATACCTGTGTCAGCATAGTACGCGATGTGTATGTTGCAGTGGTTGTGTATGACAGGTGACAGGTGCGTATGTGACGTGGGTCATGCACTGACATCATGCAGCAGACATACCATGTAGTGCAGGTGCAGCATACATTGATCTGTGTACACGGTATGCGTGGCGGTTACATGTGTAGCACCATGTTGGTTCAGTTAACCTGTATGCCAATTATGGTGTACTTGCATGTGCCTACAGGGAGCACTATTATCAGTCCCCCACGTGTAGCTGTGGGGTACCCACAGGCACATCTGGCAATATAAGCATACCACAGGTACTGCATGGACCCCTACATAGGTACATAGGCGCACATGTACATACCAGGCTATGTGCCCTACAGCATGTGTAAGCCTAGCCAAAGTGTGTGTGGCTGTCAACACCCCTTAGGATGAGGATACCACATCCATCGGTCCACTGTACCTCTGTCCAGCAGTGACACAGAGATGATGCCTGGTGCATACCTACGATCACACATCCACACGTCATGATTACTCTTGGACAAAGTCAGTCAGGGGCTCTGCTTCACATGGGCTGGGAATCCTTTCCATGTTGTAGGGGGTCTCTGGGCGTTGACCCTGTTCCCCCAGCACGTCCTATTTATGTCCGTGTTGAGGTTTCTGTCAGTTGCTTCTGTGCCCGTGTTTGCTTGGAGCCTAGGAGGTGGAACATGTCCATGTCACCCAGGTCGGACATGGCCGTGTATGTCAGGCACAGATTACCACAGAGCAGACGTGCTGGGAAGGTATACAGCCGGAGTCCCCTTGGTCGGGCAGCGTGTGACACATGTCTCAGCACCTTTATCCCTGTGTTGTGGAACGTTTGTGGTCCTTCTGAGTGCTGCAGGTATCAGGTTAGGTACATCCCAGATGTGGCATTGTACGCAATCATTGGTCTGATGTGTGAAGTGTACAGGGGTACAATGAACTCCCCTAATGTGGATGTGATTCCTTCCTGACCAAGTGGCCACAGTGGAATGTCTTCCCAACCACATTGGCATTGTGAGTGTCGACAGAGGTTACCGACAGGTGTGGTACCCATGTCCCTGAACACGTCCACCATGTTGAATGGATTACCACCTACATGTTACGTCGGGGCGAACATGTCCTTCCCACTGTGTAGGTCTGCACCTTCCCTGGCATGTAGCATCAGGCCATGGCTCTGGCACCAGTTATCCATTTCTATGAGGCCCCAGGTGGATGTCCGTGTCAGATGGGGTGTTGAGTATGGTGGCCGGTGTGCAGTCATCTGCATACCTTGTCTGCCACAATCCCCCTATGTTTGCATGCACATTGGAAGGTTGAATGCCGAACAGGAGGGCCCAGGACTGAGCCCTGTGGGCCTCCACTCGAGACCAGCTTGGAGTCTGACATGGCACCAGGAACACAAACCCTGTGTGGTGTGACCTCCATCCAGTTGGCAAACCATCGTGTGACATATGTCTCCACATGTACGCTGGCGAGCCTTTCCATGAGTCCCACGTGGAGTGTTGTTTGAATGCTCCCGCCAGGTCATGGTAGTCTGTGCAAACCGACGTACCCCCATCAATGGCCTTAGTGACCCCTCCAGACAGGTCGAGCAGGTTTGGGAGGCAGGATCTGCCCTTGACTAAGTCGATGTGGGTATGTTCCGGTATTGGCTGTACACCACTGTCTGTACTTATGGGCCCCAGTATGGACCTCCCCACAGCTTTGCAGACAAGGCTTGTCAAGCTGATAGGGCAGGAATGTCTACAGTCCATAAGAGCACTACCCTGGTGTAGTGGGACCACAGCTGCCGTATCCCATCCAGCGGGGACCTAGCTCGTAGTAAGCCTAAGATGACACAGCGGCCTTATGTGTGGGGCGAGGGCCTCAATGAGGTTGTGTAGCACACAGCCAGGGACACCATCTGGGCCCATTGGTGCTGTGTTCACCGCTTAACAGATATCAGATCACTCCTGGGCATACTAGATGTTTGGGAGGCTAGACTCTGGTGGGATGGATACGTCCCCTCTTGGGTGGGGGGGTAGATGTATGCATGGAACATGTCTGCAGGTTTGTTGACAATGTCTGTGGGTTCAGTGATCATTGTACCATTCTGGAGTAATTCCAGGCATGACTGTGCGCTCCCACCCATGTCCCTACCACAGCTAAGGAAGGCCCTATGGTTGTCTCATGTGCCCTCTGCAGTACCACTCCCACAAGCGGCTTTGGATGATTGTATGTGTGATCGTATGTTAACGCTGGTATTAATCAGTGATGCCTTCCCTGGTACTGATATTGCTCTGTCATGTATTAGCTCCAACTGTTGTTGTACAGTTTGTCAATGGCTGGGGTCCACCAGACCATGTGCCTGCCTTCGGTGGACAAGGTCCTAATGTTATCATGATCGCTTGGTGCAGACATCCCTGGGGGTGCTCAGAGAAGGCATTTGTAAGGGTTTCAGCAGTGTGGCCTGTGTTTACCACTGGCATGGAGGCCTTGTAGGTTACCACACCGGTCGTATGATGTGTGTGGTTCGCTGTGGAGAGGTCATCACTTAGGTCTCCCATGCCGGTGTTGGGTGCAGGATGCGGATTACCAGTGGATCCACTATACGGTCTGACATCACCATTGAGGGCTGTACATCCTGTGTGGAGCATATCCTCCCCATGTGTGATGATCAGAACTGGTATACGTCCCCCCCTAGTGGGTATGGTGCATGGGTGTTCCACAGCAGTCAGGTGTATGAACACCTGGGACCTTTGGCGTAGGGTGTTGTGTCCTGGGTAATGTTCTCGGTCTATGTATGGGTGGTTGATGTCACCCAATACGTTTGGGAGGGTGGTCTGTAGCATGCAACAAACTGTAGGGCAGTCCTAACCATGGTTAATTGCACCTGGATATTCCCCGCTGCTACGTGCATCTCTGCCAACATGGAGGTGTGTGTATCCATCATGGAAATGGGGACTCCCCCTCCTTCTGTGTTATGTCCGGGTTATGGTCCTGAACGCGTGATATGGGGTATGACCCGACAGTGCTGGGGTGCTCTCAGCAGCCCTGACCAATGTTTCAGTCACAGCACTGACATCGATGTCCTCCATACTGAGGAGGGCATTTGAAGGTGTGCAGCTTGGCCGTAGACCACTGGCAGTGAGCTGTATTATCCTGTGTGTTCTCCAGGCTTGTAGTGTAGGGTGGTAGGTTTATCATTACAGCCGTGCCCGCGGTGAGCACTGTGGGGGTGGCAGGTGCCTTCGCCAAACCCTTGTAGACCAGGGCGGCAGCTGCCAGCCATACCATGCGAAGGGGCGTGGCGTGCCAAGCATGTCATCCCAGGTAAGAGGAATCCGGATCCCCTCAGACTGACACCGGTAACCAGGACATTATCAAGGGTGACCACATTGAGCCAGTATAGTGGCATCATACTTGATGAGGGTGGGATACTGCCCAGGGTCAGGGGACACGCGACCTGGGCTACACAATCTGAGTGGCCATCTATGTCTCCTGTAATGTATCCCAGGGTGGTATGCCACCAGACGTTGACACCAGCATGGGCAATGACCGCGTCATACCTGTACATGCTGCGGAGTGACCTGAGTGCGTGTGTTATGTGGCATATTCCAGCGCCCAGCAGGCAGCCTACTGTGATCATTCCCTTGTTCAGTATGGTGGGTGGGACGTCGGTGTGTCTGGCAGTGGCGTCACCCATGACAGGTGTGTCTGGCAGTGTGTGGGTCGCCTTTGGGGCTCTGCCAGGTTAGCACACTGACGTTGAGAACTATGTGTTGCATGTCCTATGTCTTGTGGAGGCAGTAGCTTGTGTGTCTGCTTCAGAGGGCTCGTTAGGTTCGCGACATGTCCTACAGTGCCTCCAGGTATGTCGTAGTGTGTTCATGTGTTTGATTAGCATTTGCGATAGTCACATGTCACACTGGGTATGTGGTGTGCATTGTGTCCTTCCCCTCCTGCGTGGTCTTGCCGGTCATGGTTGGAGAGAGCACAGCCCCCTGTCTGGCTAAATAGTTGCGTCTGTCGCATGTATTATGTTCATTGGGGGAGGTGCGGCTTGTCCGTGTCCATGAGGCACCTGTAACAGTGGCCAGGATGCCCAGATTCACCATCTGAACAGGAGAGGTCGCTAGCAATTGACCCATCGACATGCCAGAGGATGTGAATGCATTTGCTGTGTAGCCGGGTCAGAAGGCACCTATAGGGAAGTGGGCACACAAGGGGATTCTAGGACAGTGTAGTACTCCATTTAGTATACATGTACTTTATCTATGTGGGAATACTATGGAAGTAGGTGCAAAGCTTTTGTGATGTAGAGAACAGACAGTCGGGATTGCAAGAAGAGAGGTCATACACATAGACCTGCGGAGCACGGAGCTGGATACAGTGTAACGTTGCTTACACGGTACATGACGCACATGTCCACACATATACTGCACCTGACGCCTGTGGTCGGTGCCACAGGCTACGGTGGACAGAGACATCACATACATGGCATGACACAGTACAGGTATGGTGACATTCTGCAGGTGTCGTATGCAGTGTGCTGGCTACTGACCGCAGGTGTCACCTGTCAGCTGTGGTGCACAGTGTTCGACAGTCGGATGCTGTACCGGTATAGGAATATTCCCGCATTCATGGGGCGCATTACCTCTATGGCACACACACCATTGTGTGCAGATGGGGACACCTGTCTGTGTGGTCGGCACCCTCACAAGACAATGCACTGACGGGCCATGTCACAGGGGGTGGTCTTGCACAGGTGGCCAGTAAGGCTCACAGGTGTGGGAATGACAGGGCTGTACAATGCAGCACCACTACAGGATGGTCACCCTGTGTGGTCAGTGTCCAGTCACAACACGATATCTGCATACACCCTCTCAACAGGCAGCAGACATACACACATGTCGACACACTGACATGGTGGTGGCCACACATGTCTACATGGAGGGATGACGTGTTGCATGTACTACACCATCCACATCGGTGCACCCCACACTGAGGTAGGTACAGAGCTCTACCATGGTGTACAGTGATGTGTGGCACGTGGCACATAGTTCCCCTGATCTGTGGCATACATGGGCACACATTCCTGCACACATTTTGGTGCTAGGAATGCCACACCCACTACATGGGATTTGTGCAGGCGTGCAGCGGTATGTGGTGCATCCTGCGTACTACCACTGTATCCGGCAGCTGTGCCAATATCTGCACTTGGGTGGTGGTAGGGGTTACAGTGGCAATGTGACATATGGTCGAACCCGCATGGCCGATGGGTATGCATCATGGCAGCGCTGTCATGTAAAGGTGACATAGCAGACTGTATGCAAATGGCAGTGTAGGACGGTGTGTGACACACCTGTGACCAGCACCTGCACACATGCATGTGGACAGGTGTTTAAACAAATGGTGTACACACAGACTGCCATGCGTGCTGTCACTATGCCACCATATGATGGCCCCCATGATGGGTATGCATGTGGGAGGGGGTTGCAACTGTGTTACGGACACCAGACACTGCCCCTGCACGGCTGCACCGTGCACAGTACACGTGTCACATGTATCCCCTGTTGCCATGTGTGTATGCATTGCTACGTTGTGACATGTGTGTCAACATGCATGGAACATGGACTGTGGTTTGGTATCACAGCTGTCACAGGCAAACTGTACAAGGGGTATGTGTCCCTCTGAACACCGCCACACCCTGTAGGGGGTGCATACCACAGACATGTGTCCGCCTTCCCTTCGTGTGTGTATTACCGCGTACGCCTGTGTCATGCATGTAGTACATCACAGGCTTTGTATGTGTCCTGTGTGCAGTCCATGCACACAGCCTGGAAACCACATATGTGACATATCCGGACATTGTTTCACTGTGGTACAGCTGCAGATATGTGTCATACCTGTGTCAGGCCCATGGCATGTGTGGAGCATGCCTGTCCGTGTATACTGGTACGGGTGGACTACATCACACCTGTGGGATCATTGATAGTACATGTGTACTCTGCACAGCGGACGTACACCGCCACATAGTCTTCTGGACATATGTCACATGCAGTTTCTGGACCGTGAGGCATACTGCTGCACCGATGACATGGTGCTGGCATAGCAGCTACAGTGTTCACGTCGGTGTGTACATGTTCAGCCTGCACCCGTGGCGCCTGTGCTGTCATCTGTGTGTGTACGTGTGACTGCATGTGTGTCCACCGCGCTGCGTGTGTAATGGGTTTACCTGGCCGTGACTTGCGGTGTGTGCACTCCTTTCCCCGGGCCCCTTTGGGATGGGGGGCCCGGGGGGAAAAATTTTTTGGCCCCCCCGGGGCACCCCTTATTCAACTAAAAAAAATTTTTTTTGGGGCAAAAGGGGGTGCCCGTTTTTGGGTGGACCCACACACGGGACGGTTTCCCCCCCACCCCCCGGGTTTTTGCCTCCCCCAAAGGCCCCGTGCCCCAATTTTTATGGGATTTTTCCTTTAGCTGGGTGGGGATCCAGACATGTGGTCCTATCCCGATGTTTTCA
>NC_056726.1:1072589160-1072669468 GCF_019279795.1 Protopterus annectens | reverse complement strand
AACTTAGGTATGATCCATGTACATAGAACGTGGGGAAAACAGCATTCATTTGCTATGCTGTGAGCGGATTACACACGCAGAGGCGCACTTGCATATCCTTATTGTGGGTTACATATGTTTCATAGATTTTTGTGCTTACATGAACTTTCATAATTCTGACCGTAACAGTTACATATCTGTATTCCGGTTTACGGACTGCTGCGAAACACATGTTCACCTTTACATATTTAAATGTGTGTACAGCACGAACGCATTCATTACACTTTCAAGTTATATGTGCAGTGGTCGTAGGTCAACCGGGACTGCATTCACATTGGCCGGATGCCGGAACCACTATTCTATTAGTGTTCTCCCTCATTGATATGCATACCCATAGTATTTAGCTACATCAACATACGCCTCAACGCTTCACCTACAACACAAGCATCCATTCTCCTGCTGGGAAAAATGTGGTACTACATATTACACATTCTCTATTGCCTACTGCTGTGGACCCAAGCTGCATTGTTAATCACTCCAAGGATATGCAGAACACCAAGGTATATAGTCCAGGCACATACAGGTCTTTGATTGTCAGAGTTTTCATGTAGTGATCTGGGTTTAGGCTTGTCCACCTGGTGAACGGAACTTCCCTGGCCTAGTTCAAATGTCAGACGAAGCATATGGGGAGGGAGTTTCTCCCAATTATGAAGTTTTTACCTGTGTTTTTAGACACAGGTGTTTGGGCACCTGTCAGCAGCTTATTCTGTTGGCAATACATATTATAGGTGGGGTTGTTACAGTCCATACTCCACGGTGAGGGGTGTTCCCATTCACATTTGACTATTACCTGTATACAGTCATACGGGGATTATTTTGGACATGAAGTGACTACAGGTATGCAGTTGTACATTACACAAGTGTGAAGGGTTGTTACTGTAAATATGTATGGACCATACCTCTCAACCTCTTAGAGCACCAAAACTGCACAAAACCTACACAATGGGGGGACAATTAGGGACACATTTTAACGATTGCTCTTACAAGCTTAGAACGTTGATAGAATACTAGGTTTTGCATTAGCATGACTTTTCTGAAGGATGTGGAGTCTTAAACTCAAGATATTTCTCATTATTTAGTGACGTCAATCCTCAGCTATTTACCACACTGGTGCAGATTGTCGGAGGCACACAACAACAATATGGGGCAAACCTCTGGTCATTCTTAGAGTTACCACCTTTTCAAATGCCCAAAGTGGGACATGTTCTGTTGAAATGTCAGATTTTCCAGGACAAAGCATATATACAGCCGTGCATAGTACAGAACATAACCTTTTTTGCACAAATAATAGCTTATTCTAGTAACATTTGAATTGCTTATGCTACTTCACATAACATATAGAAGTTTCATATATAAAATAACTGTTTTATGCAACTATTAAAGAAACTTAGGAAATAACTTTGTCCTAAAATCTCAGGACATTTGCTATGTCTTGATTTTTTCCACATGACACAACTGCGTACAGAGGGACTGTTACTCACAAAGTGGGACAGGTGGTAACCCTAGTCATTCTGCAAATATCTGGATAGTTGAGTGGTATGGCATGGACCTCTGTAATATGCTGTTGTGTTCTGGCACAGCAGTAGCTCAGCATTAAAGACTGCAGTCGGAACGTGCTGACAGACAGTTGGGTTTCAGACTTCATACTTCGGACATTAATGCCAATGTGCAAACTGTTATTCTGTCAAATGTCTATGTTTCTAAGAGCATGCTTCCTCCTGTCAATGCATCCTTTTTTTGGAGCTGTCACGGCTCTGTTTTGCTATTTGCAGAATGGTACTCAGTTGTCAACTGAGTACATTTCTGCAAATAACACTACTCCTACTCGGACAGGTTCGGGTTTCCTGGATCGCAAAATTACCTCATTTGCATAGCTTCGCCTGCAATTGAGGTAATTTGCATATCCAAGCCCTGTCCGTGTAGGACTAGTTTTGAGAGCTCTATTGCATGCCCCTACCAGCTGTTCCTGGATCGCTCGGCAGACATGTTGGCTGCATGGAGTCTTACTCTACTCTTAGACTCCATGCAAGCCTTCGTGAATCCGGCCCATTGTCTTTTAAGGAAACATCTTGTGCAAATGCTGACTTGATGAAAGCATATCCATTCAAACTTCCTTGCCTAACAGTGTCATATGATAGAAACACGTACAGATTGTTTTCCTGTTGTCCATTCTTTAAGGAAGCAGGTTAGCTTTCCTACTGATAATGTGAAATGCATACATCCTGCTTTTTACATTTTTGCTAAGTCTGTAAGAGGTCAGCTTTCTTGCTGACAGTGTGAAATGCATGCATTCTTGCTGATCCTGTAGGAAAACATGTCCATTAAGCAAATTCCTTATTTTTCAAGCCACAGTCATTTAGTATGGATGCTAATCACATATTGCTAAACTCTATTTCTACATTTAAGCAAGCTTTATTTTATACCTTATTTATGTTGCATATTTGTAGCAGAATTACTTTCAAACTTAATACCTTGTTGAGCATACTCTAACAATTCCCTCTTTTGTTTTATTTTAAACCAGGGATACAAATTCAGCATTATTTTGTAATACTTTCTCATTATTGCAATTAACAACAGTAACTTGACTAGCTCTTGTTAAGCAGACATTAATACATGTAAATAACATGCAACCAAGCACTACAATAACAATAAAAGAAATTAAAAATATAATGATCTTTCCTATCCATCCTGTAAATAGACTACGAAACCATTCACTCCAATCATCATTCCAGTTTTATCTAGTGTGTTGAGACACTTGTGCAATCACTTCTAAATGTGCTTTTACAGATTCTGTTTTGGCTGGAATAAATGTAAAACATTGTTCAATTAAAGCACATGTACCTCGTTGGGATGCTAGTATGTAATCTAATGCCATTTGATTTTGTAAAACCATAGTTCGTATAGCTGTCATTTCAACAGTAATGTCAAGGACTGCAGTGAAAGTGGCATTTGCCAATACCTCAACTACTTTGGATAGTTTTCTCAGCTCCCACGTGGCTGTTGCAGCCCCATACCAAAGGAAAATACCTGGTCCAAAGATTGCATCATCTCCTTAATCCATATCTTTTAATTTAATATAATCAAGAATTTGATGATAGATACGTGATGTAACTAAGGTGTCTATTGGATTTTCTGGACTTTCAATCACAGGTAATATATACCTTTCCTTTTTTGGATTTCTAATGCTTCCTTTTGGTAACTCTTTTACATGATGCATTGCTGGTACCACTAACCCTATATAACAGGTGCCATCCCATCCCTTTGGTAAGCATTTATAAGCATATTTATCACAGATATAATATAACACATCTGAAAGAGCAACACTGCTATTTACCAGACTGCTATTTACTTGCTCCATGGTAGGAGTTTTATCGTGTAGAACTTTAAATTTTTTATCGGTTTTACTTCACCAACATGTTGTTTTACACTCGTTTTTATCATTTTGTGAAAAATGAAACACTGCTGTGTCACTTAAAATTAACTGACCCTTAATTGGTATTAAAATAGGAAAACCATGAAAAAATACTCCACGTACTGTTATGTGGTTGTGAAAGTTTGTCATTTCAATTGTTTGAATACAATTACTATTACCCACTGGAACAGTTCCATTTTGTTGAAAATGTGATTTCCTGCACTATAGCAGATAACTGTACTCCATCTTTACGTAGCTGTATATTTATGACTTGGTCTTCTGTCTCATTTATTAATACCCTCCAACTACTAAGGGAATTTACTGGAATAGGTGCTAAAGGCATGACCCCTGTTATTTTTGGTATTAAACTACACACCCAACAATTAGAAACATTCATGCTTTTTCCATACCAACATTGTCTTGCCAAAAAGGTATTAAAAGATGGTGACCAGTCTTGTTCACTTTTCTACATTTCTTTACTTTCTTTTTTATGTAATTTTATGGTTTCATTAACAGGTTGTAAATACAATTTAATGCTAAGCAATACAATGATAATTAGTATGACAGGTATTATTGCTTTAAAAACATCCTTTAAATAAACTTTCTATTGTTGATTGATTTTGCCTTTGGTCATTTGAAACTGGATTTCCAAAAGGATGCACTTTAAACCATGTCAATTTCATTATGTTTTTTTCTGTTAGAAACCTACAAGAAAATACACTTAATCAGATTTGCATTGTGCACTGTTTTTGATCATTCTTAGTTGATCTCTATGTACCAGCATTGTTCTGCTTTTCTTTTGATTTTGTACACTAATGGACCAGTTTGTTACAGTCCTGTAAAAGGGCCTTGCCAATTGTTAGCCCATGGTCCTTCCATTTGAAACATTTTTACCAGTACTTTTGTTCCGCAGGGAAGATTTTATTCATTTGGTAATATTGGCACCTTTTTACATAGATGGATAGATCCCCTTGCATTATAGCCATGTATGGTAGTAAGTTGTTTTAGTCATTCCTGATGTTTGCTGATTTCTAGCATGGGCCTACCATTAGGTATATCTGGATCAAATGGTAATTGTATGGGCATTTTGCAGCCTGTAATTATTTAATATAGGGAAATACCTATTTTGCTGTTTGTTGTCACTCAAATACCCATTAAAATATCAGAGAGATGATGTATCCATGTTCTGCCCTTTTCTAAGCGTGCCTTTTTTAGACTTTCTTTAATGTCTGATTCATACATTCTACAATGCCATTAGATTGTGGATGGTATGGTACATTGAACCTTTGTTGTATGCCTAACAAATTACACATTTGTTTAATGAGATCCCTAACAAACTGTGGGCCATTGTCTAACTCTATGAATTGTGGCCATCCCTAATGGCAAAAGATATTTTTCCATAAAGCTTCTGCAGTTGCTTTTGCCATTATTGTTTTGATAGGAATTGCTTCTACCCATTTTGAGAAAACATCCATTACTCCCAGTAGGTATCTATAATCTCCCTTTGCTGTTGGCAAAGGACCTGCATAATCTATTTGAACTGCATACCATGGTGCATCTGCTGGCTACACCTGATGTAACTGAGGCCTTTTGCTTTTAGCATTTACCTGCAGACAGATTAAACATTCTTCTACAATTAGCTTGCAGACCTTTTTTAAATTTGGGTTCCAATACCTTTCTTTTACAACTGCCCATATCTTATCAGCTCCTACATGTCCCAGTATTTGGTGATTTAACTTGACCAACTGGCGTGCCAACTGAAATGGTACATATGGCAACTGTAATCACTTGGAGGTAGTGTATACATAGTACTCCTTTGGTGGTATACCCACTAGTCTGCACTGATCAGTTTCTTCTTTTAAGTCCTGTTGTGTTTGTATATTTACAAGGCCTTCTTCTATTGACTCTTTGTCTAACTCTTTAAAACACTAACTTCTACAGTGACATACTCATATTCTGGAAGTTCTTTTCCATTTTGTGGTGCTTGTTTTTCCAAAGTATCAGCTAATGCATTTAACCTGTAACTTTCACTGGTTGGCTTTTGATGTGCTTTTACTTTTAAGATGCTCTACTGTCCCTGTTGATTTGACATTGTTATAACTTTATATATACCTTTTAATATTTCAGCATGCTGTAATGGTTTACCTGCACTGTCCACAAATTCTTGCCTTACCCAGGTTTCCATATGCAATCTTAAAGAATTTACTACATAAGCACTATCTGAAAAAATGTTAACAGGGTTGTAATACTTTAGCACATATAGTACTGCCTCCAGTTCATAGGTTCATAGGTTGGTACTAGGCTATCAGCCCTAGGGTCTATACAAGCCTAGCCATAACAATTCCCTGGCTATTTCTTCCCACACTATTTACTTCCCTGGACCCCTGTCTAGCAGGGGTTCAGCTCTTTGAGCAGTCATGTGTCCTGGTAAGTTGATTAGTTCGGGAAAATCCAGTTGTGGATTCTCTGGAACTACGGCAAATCCTGTCCAGTAGCTACCTTTGTCCCAATATCGTGCTCCATCCACAAAGATGGATGGCTTAACGTGATCAAAATCAGATGCCAAAAATTGCACATCAGATGACATTATCTTTTCTAAACAGTTATGCTGTTTTCCTTCATATCCCATATGACTGGACAAATAGTATTTGTCCCCTGTCTATATAGGTTCATAGGTTGATACTAGGCTATCAGCCCTAAGGCCTACAGAAGCCTAGCCATAACAATTCCCTGGCTATTTCTTCCCACACTATTTACTTGCCTGGACCCCTGTCTAGCAGGGTGACTGACGTGATCCCCTGGGTGAATTTCCTTTCTCCCATCCAATCATCAAGGTACCTTTTGAAGAGGGCCAAAGAAGTTCTCTGCTTGACATGTACGGGCAGTATATTCCAGAGTCTGGGGAGTCTCTGGGTCAGGAACCTATCCCTCCAGCCTGTTTTGTTTATTGTGATGACAAGATTTAGATCCTTGGAGCGTATGGCTCTGAGGGATTGGGATTTCTTTAAGTGTAGCGTGTCCAACAGCTCTGGGTTTGTCATGGCCTTGTATGTTAAGCAAAGATCACCTCAGAGTAGATGATATTCGACAGAGTACAGCTGGAGTCTTTTAAGGCGGTCAGCATAGGACATCTGCTTTAGGCCTGTAATTCTTTTAGTGAGGAATTTCTGTGGCCTTTCCACTTGTTGCAGATTTCTTGAGAGGTACATACCAAATAGGGCATTGTATTCTATAATGGGTCTAATGAGGGATGAGTACAGTGGGACAATGACCTCCTTTTTTCTGGATGAAAAGCCCTTAGTGATGAGGTGTGCCACATAGAAGGATTTCCTGACTGTTGTGGCAATGTGAGACTACTATTCACCTGTGTCCCTAAGTCTCTTATCACACTTTTGGTGTTTAGTGTACTGCCACCTATGTGATAATTCATGGGAACATGTTTTTTCCCAAAGGGGATAACTATACATTTCTTGGCATTGAGCTTGAGCCCATGGCTCTGGCACCAAACATCTGTTTCTGTAAGGCCCTTTTGTAGAGTATCCACATCATTTGGGGTTTCAATAATGGCTCCCAGTTTGCAGTTATCCCTTAGTGTTGGCCTGTACTTCAGAGAAGTAGATGCCAAACAAGAGAGGTCCCAGGACTGAACCCTGAGGTACTCCACTTGTCACTTGTCTGGAGCTGGATTTGGAGTCAGCTACTTTTACTGGGTGGGTTCTGTCAGTAAGCCAATTGGCAACCCATCGAGTGATGTAGGGATTAATGCCCAGCTTAGTGAGTTTATCTATGATTCCAGAGTGCGGGATGGTGTCAAAGGCCTTGGCAAGGTCCAGATAGGCTTACCCTTGTCCATGGCTCTGGAGACTGATTTGAAGAAGTCTATAAGGTACAGGAGACAAGATCTGTCCTTCACAAACCAAAACTGGGTGGGGTCCAGTGTTTTAAGGTTGCCAATGTCTTTGTTTATAAGTTCCATGATAATACATTCCATGGCCTTGCAGATCAGGCTCATCAGACTGATGGGGCGGTAGTTCCCAGGATCCAAGGTGGATCCCCACTTGTGGAGTGGGATAAGTGTAGCTGTGCGCCACTCAGTAGGCATGAAGCCTGAGGTGAGGCTATGATTAAACATGACACGTAGATGAGGTGCCAGTTCATTTTGTAGTTCATATAGTACACAGCCTGGGATGTCATCTGGTCCCATGGATGCTGTATTCTTAGCTTTGGAGAGTGCGGTTTCTACCTGTGTGGCCATTATTACCATAATTTGGCAATCTTCTAGTACTGAGATGGGCCATTTAGGGGGTGAGAGGGGGGTGAAGTTGGCACTAAATTGATCTGCCAGGATATTGGCAATATTGTTAGGATCAGTATATTTAATGCCATTCTGTTGTAGCTCAGAGCCGATCTGAGCATTGCCATTTAGATTCTTGATATAGTTATAGAATGCCTTGTGGTTGTCTTTGGAATCTTTGGCAAATGTATTTTCGTAACTAGCTTTGGAGGATTTTATGAGGGATCTCAGCTTCTTACTGAGGCTGGTAAGGGAGTTTTTTGCATCCTGGGATTTTCCTCTTTTCTGCAAAAGTTTTTTCCTTTTGTTGTAAAGTTTGTTTATGGCAGGCTTCCTTTTTTTGGAGGAGAGCATCTTGGTTCTATTTGGGATGGCACGATTCATGCATGAGTGGATGTGCTCGTACAGTGCCTTAGTGTAGGACTCAGCAGTTGAACTTTCAGTTCCTGACTGCATGGCTGTCATGAAGTTTGTAACTTCTGACTTGAGTAGCATGAAGTTGGCCTTGGAGAAGTTTTTTATGGAGGTTTCCTTACTGGGGGGTGGGGTGGGATGTGGATGTTAAGGGTTATTAGCTTATGGTCTGACCTGACCAATGAGGGGGTGACCATAGGTGTGGAGCATGGATTTCCCATGTTGGTAATGACCAGGTCTAGGATATTGGAGCCCCTGGTGGGACTATGGAGTAGCTGATCCAGGGCACTGGAATTTATGAATTCCAAGAACCGTTGGGCAAAGGTGTTGTCCCAGTTAATGGCAGGATAGTTGAAATCACCCAGTATTAGGGTGTTTGGTTGTATATTAATATTTTCCAGTATGTTTAGAAAGGTGTAGTGAGAATCTTGGGGCATGGTGGGGGATCTATAGCAAGCTACAATTTGGATTGCAGTCTTACCTAGTGTTAGTTGCACCTGGAGAATTTCAGATGCATTGTGTTGGGCAACTAACTTGGTGGTGTGAATATCCTTGGTGAATATGGACACTCCTCCACCTTTAGTGTTTCGATCCTGGTTTGGTAGCCAAAAAGTGTGGTAGGAGTTGTAGCCTTGTATTGCAGGGATGCTCTCTGGAGCCTTGAACCAGGTCTCAGTTACTGCACAGATATCGATGTTCTCCATTTTTAGGAGTGCCTCGAGAGAGTGCATTTTGAGGTTTAGACTTCTAGCATTGAGTAGCATTACCGTCAGATTTTGCATGCTTGTACCTGTTACGGTGGTGGTTTTGTCCTTTGAACTTAGCCTAAAAAGGCACTATATTGGTGGCAAGAGCCTTAGCCAGTAACCTGAATCCCAGGGGCGACAGGTGCAGACCATCTCTGGCAAAGAATCGTGGTCTGTCGATCATATCATCCCAGGCAAGACAGATACTGGATCCCCTTTGAATGACACCAGAAGCTTAGCCAATTGTTGAAGTCAGTCATTTTGTCCTTATACTGTGGTATCATTGTGGGTGAAGGCAGGATGCTACTCTGGGCTAGGGTCATACCTGCCTGGGCCACATGATCCAAGAGCTCTTCCATGTCTCTTTTCATGTAGTCCAGGGAGGTATGTCTCAAGTCATTCACTCCAACATGGACAATGACAGAGTCATACTTCTACTTGTCATGGAGTGACTTGAGTGCATGAGTTATGTGGCGGATCCTGGCACCCAACAGGCATCTCACTGTAATTTTCTTCTTGTTCAGCCTGGTGAGTGGGACATCAGTGTGCCTGACTATAGAGCCACCTATGACTAAAGTTTTAGGTACATTGTCTTGCCTTAGGGGCTGTTGCTGGGTGGCACACTGGTGTTGTGCGCTATGTGACACTTTGGTTGTGATTGGTGTTTGTTAGTGTTTCAGCTTTGGAGGTCCTTGTTGCTTGGTCAGGTTACAGTTAAGGGCCTCTGCATATGTGGATTTAGTGTTGCTATGTGTTGGTGTTGGTGGTGTGAGTTTAGAAGGGCTTGAGGTGTAGTGTGGGTGTTAACCTTCTCCTCTTGACTGTCTAGCACAATCTTGGGTTGAGAGTGTTGCTTCCAGTTTGGCTATGTAAGTGCATCTCTCACAGGTTGTAGTGTTGGGTGGTAGGAGGAGAGGGTTGTCTGTGTACATGAGGCAATTGCTGCATTGCCCCAGTATGCCCAGATTCACCAGGCGGACAGGAGAAATCAACAGAAGCTGAACCTTGGACATGCCTGGTTTGGTGCTTTTTTTTTTTTTTTTTAAAGTACAGGAGCTGGAGGGATTGGGAGGGTGGCCTAATGGTTAAGATGTTTGTCTTACAAACGCAAGGTGCAGGGTCTGAGTCTCACAAGGGATAATTGGCTAGGCTTAAAATGGCTTGCAAGGGCAGTTAGCTTAGTACGAATCTATGAAGCTATTAATCTATGTTTTCCCTTACCTTAGCAAGGTACTTTGCAATTATAGGCTGTTTAGAGTCTATGATTGATTTCTCCTTATTAATAAGGAGAGTTGAGTGCTTGTATCAGTTGAAGGCTTCCTAGTGCTTTCCAGCAGGTATTAGAGCATGTGCTAGTCACAGGGATGCTTAAAGGTAAGATGAAAAAAATGGTTTATGCTAAACATTGCAGTGTACACTAGAGAAGTTAGATGTGAAAGTAAGTAACTTAAGTTTTACCTGTCTAAAAAGTTAAGTTTTAGTGGAGAGTCACTATTTTTAAAACAGCACGATAGATTGGAAGGGGGTGATCACTTTTGTATTCCAGTACTATGGAATACATTAGAATGGCCAATACATTTAAATAGTTAAGGGGAGTGATTTCACAAAATGATAATTTTGTACTTACTCACACAAGCCAGTGAAAGCAGAGAGGAAATGAGATATATGGTCAAATTAACATGAGGCGCAGGCAACTAGAAAGACAGTGGTATTTAAGAACATGACAGTTTTAATATGCAGTTAAAAGCAGAACACAAGCAAAACACAAGGTAAAGAAAACAAATCACAGCACGAAAAATATAAAAAGGCAATAAACCATTGCAAAATACAACAAACAAAAAGAAAATCAACCTTTCCCTCACAGCAAAGTGTAGCAGAGTCTGGGTGAGCCTTTCCAATAAAGCTCTGAAATGTTTTATTTTACTCCTTAAATAGAAGGTTTAGTTCCTAGCTCCACCGCCTCAGTTCACAATTGATTAACCTTAAGTGACAGTTTTCATTCTGAAAAGTGCCATCTATTTTGCAAAGACTGCCTGACTAATACCATCTGTAATTTTATTCATTTTAAAATTGTCTATCAGAGATTTTACTGCTTGATGTGGTGTTTGTACTATAATGCTGGAAAATACAGTTAGGTAGTCAGTTTGTTTAATACCCCAGTAAACAGCTAACAATTGCTGTATACATGGGTTGTAGCCCAGTTCTACTGGAGTCATCTTCCTACTGCAGAAAGTGATTGGACGTAATGTTGTTTCCATTCTATTGTTGCTACCATGTGGCCATACCTGTAGTAGTAGCACAGACAGTGTATATTTCCCTGCTGCTGCTTGTAGCACAAACAATTACCTTGGTGTGGGTGCCATTAATTCTGTAGCTTAGGTGGAGTTATTTTGTTCCTGTAACATTTTGTATAGGGGATCAGCCACGGCTGCATAATCCTGTATAAATTCCATGTTGTAATTCATGATTTCCCATGAATTTATGTAGGTGTGCTATAGTCAGTGGCTTTTCCATTTGTAAAATGCTTTGCACACACATAGGTTCATAGGTAGGTACTATAGCAGACCTACATAAATACAGAGGTGATCCCCGGGGTGAATTTCCTATTTCCCATCCAATCATCAAGATTTTTCTTGAAAAGTGCTAATGATGAGCTTTGTTTGATATAGATAGGTAGTTTGTTTGAGAGTATGGGAAGTCTCTGGGACAGGAATCTATCCCTCCAGCATGTTCTGTTTATTGTAGTGACAAGGTTTAGCTCCCTAGAGTGTGTAGCTCAGAGGGATTGGTATTCCTTTAAGTGGAGCATGTCCAACAGCTCTGAGTTTGACGTAGCTTTGTATGTTAGGCAGAGATCGCCTCTGAATATGCGATATGCGACGGAGTAAAGTTGAAGGTTTCTGAGGCGGTCTGCATAGGGCATCTGTTTGAGGCTGGTAATCCTCTTTGCGAAGTATTTCTGCGGCCTTTCCAGTTATTGTAGATGTTTTGTGAGGTACATACCAAAAGGGGTGTTGTACTCTATAATGGGTCTAACGAGTGATGATTAAAAGGGAACAATTACCTC
The DNA here is from genome assembly GCF_019279795.1 of Protopterus annectens. Lineage (NCBI taxonomy): Eukaryota > Metazoa > Chordata > Ceratodontiformes > Protopteridae > Protopterus > Protopterus annectens. Next base: position 1,072,657,496 of record NC_056726.1, on the reverse strand, counting down.
TTTTTCCTGGATGAGAAACCTTTTGTGATGAGGTGTGCCACTTAGAAGGATTTTCTGACTACTGTGGCGATGTGGTTATCAAAGGAGAGACTACTTTCCACCTGTGTCCCAAGGTCTCTTATCACACTTTCACTGTTAAGTAGACTACCACCTATGTGGTAGCTCATGGGTACAGAGTTTTTACCAAAAAGGATGAAAATGCACTTTTTGGCACTGAGCTTGAGGCCATGGCTTTGAGAGCAGGCATCTGTCTCTGTAGGGCCCTTTTGTAGGATGTCCACATCGTTAGGAGTTTCGATTATGGCTCCTAGTTTGCAGTCATCTGCGAACTTCGTTAGCCAAAGACCTTCTGTGTTAGCCTGTACTTCAGAAAAGTAGATACCAAACAAGAGAGGACCCAGAACTAAACCCTGTGGTACTCCACTTTTCACTGGTCTCAAATCGTATTTGTAGTCTGCTACTTTCACAGTGTGAGTTCTGTCAGTGAGCCAGTTGGCAACCCATCTTGTAACATAGGGATTTATACCTAGTTTAGTGAGTTTATCTATAATTCCAGAATGGGGGATGGTGTCAAAAGCCTTGCAAGATCTAGATAGGCCGTGTGAACTACCTTACCCTCATCTATGGCTTTGGTAACTGCTTCAAAGAAGTCTATCAGGTTTAGAAGACATGATCTGCCTTTTACAAACCCAAATTGGGTGGGGTCCAGAGTTTGGAGATTACCAATGTCTTTGTGTACAAGATCCATGATGATACTTTCCATGGTCTTGCAGACCAGGCTCATTAGGCTAATGGTGCGGTAGTTCCCGGGGTCCGTGGTGGCTCCCCCAGTGGGATAACCATTGCTGTGTGCCATTCAGTGGGCACAAAGCCTGAGGTAAGGCTATGATTGAACATGGTACTTAGGTGGGGTGCCAGTTCATTCTGAAGTTCATGTAGAACGCAGCCTGGGATGTTGTCAGGTGCCATGGATGCTGTGTTCTTGGCTTTGGTGAGTGTGGTTTTTACCTGTGCAGCCATGATTATAGGAACTTTACATTCTTGAGGTATAGAGATGGGCCCTTTAGGGGGTGATAGGGGGGAAAGTTAGCACTGAACCTATCTGCCAGGATGTTGGCAATATCAGTTGGTTCTTTATATTTAGTGTCATTGTGCTGTAACTCAGAGCAGATCTGAGAGTTGCCATTGAGATTCTTGACACAGCTCTAGAATGATTTGTGGTTGTCTTTAGAATCAGTGGTGATTTTGTTTTCGTAACTAGCTTTGGAGGATTTTATGAGAGATCTCAGCTTCTTACTGAGGCTGACCAAGGAGTTCCTCCATTTTACTCTTTTTTGCAGCAGTTTCTTTCTTCTATTGTAGAGTTTATTTATTTATTTATTTAACATTTGTTGACCGGGAAAGTCCGCCTAGGTTCTACAGATCCTGTTTTCAGCGGAGGCCTGGGGAGAAATGCTCCAGACGCATGTCTTTAGAATGTGGGAGGAAACCGGAGTACCCAGAGGAAACCCACACAGGGAGAACATGCAAACTCTGCACAGAAGGCACCCCAGCCGAGAATCGAACCAGAGAAACGCTTGCTATGAGGCGACAGCAGTAACCGCTGCACCACTGCGCTGCGCAGAGTTTGTTTATTGCAGGGGACCTCCAGATTGACATCCTTTTTCTGTAGGATAGCATCTTGGTTCTGTTAGGGATAGCATGATCCATGCACTTGTGTAAGTGTTTATAAAGTGAATTTATGTAGGATTCAGCAGTCGTACCTCTATTGCCCATCTGCATGGGTGTCGTGAAGTTTGCCACTTTTGTCTTAAGAAGCGTGAATTTGGCTATGGAGAAATTTTTTACGGTGGTTTCCCTAACGAGGGTGGGGGTAGAATGTGGATGTCTAGGGTGATTAGCTTGTGCTCTGATCTGACCAACGAGGAATTGACCTCTGTTGTAGAACACCAGTCGCCCATGTTGATAATGACCAGGTCTAGGATATGGATGCCCCTGGTGGGGGTGTGGATAAGTTGATCCAAGGCATTGGAATTTATGAATTCCAAAAAACCTTGAGAAAAAGAGTTGGTACATGAGTAGTTTTCCCCATTAATGGTGGGGTTGTTAAAATCGCCCATTATTAGGGTGTTGGGTTGTGCCCTAATATTTTTCAGTGTATCAAGAAATGAGGAGTTGGAATCCTGGGGCATGGTGGGGGATCTGTAACAAGTTAAAATTTGGATTGCGGTCTTGACCAGAGTTAGTTGCACTTGGATAATCTTGGATGCATTATGCTAAGCAATTAGCCTGGAGGTATGGATATCCTTAATGAATATGGGCATGCCTCCACCTTTAGTGTTTCAATCCAGGGTAGGTGGCTGAAAGGTGTGGTATGAATTATAGCCTGGTAATGCAGGGGTGCTCTTTGGAGCCTTGAACCAGGTCTCTGTCACTGCACAGATGTCAATGTTCTCCATTTTAAGGAGTGCCTCAAGTGAATGCATTTTGAGGTTTAGATTTATAGCATTGAGTAGCATTACCCTCTGATTTTGTTTGCTTGCACCTGTTAAGGTGGTGAATTTGTTATTTGAACCTTGCCTAAAAAAGGCACTATAGGGTTAGCAAGAGCCTTAGCCAGTATCCAAAATCCCAAGGGCGACAGGTGCAGGCCATCTCTGACAAAGCATCATGGTCTGTCGATCATGTCATCCCAGGCAGACAGATACTGGATCCCCTTAGAATGACACCAGAACCATAGCCAATTGTTGAAGTCAATCATTTTGTCCTTGTACTGTGGTATCATTCTGGGTGATGGCAGGATGCTTCTCAGGGCTAGGGTCATACCTGCCTGGGCTACAAGATTGGAGAGCTCCTCCATGTCTTTTATCATGTAGTCCAGGGAGGTATGTCTCAGGTCATTCACACCAACATGGACAATGACAGAGTCATATTTGTACTTGTTGCGTAGTGACCTGAGAGTGTGCATTATGTGGCGGATCCTGGCACCTGACAGGCAACTGACAGTACCTTCCTCCTTGTTTAGACTGATGAGTGGAACATCAGTGTGCCTGACTATAGAGTCACCTATGACTAGAGTGTTGGGTATGTTGTTATGCCTTATGGGCTGTGGTTGAGTGGCACATTGAGTTTGTGGGCTATGTGTCATTTTGGTTGTGTTGGGGGGTGGAGGTTGCTTGCATTTCTGCTTTGGAGGTCTCTGTTGCTTGAGCAGATTTTTATTGAGAGCCTCCTCGAATGTAGTTGTGTGTTTCATGTTTCTATGTGTGTGTGTTTTGGTGGTGTAGGTTTTGAGAGACTATGTGATGAGTGTGGTGTGGTGCAAGTGTTTACCTTCTCCTCTTGACTGTCTAGTCCAGTCTTGGGTGAAGAGAGCTTTGCTTCCAGTTTGGCTATATAAGTGCATCTGTCACAGGTTGTAGTGTTGGTTGGTAGGAGGAGAGGCTTGTCTGTGTACATGAGGCAATTGCTGCATTGCCTCAAAATGCCCAGATTCATCGGGTAGACAGGAGAAAACACCGGGAGCTGACGATCAGACATGCCTGGATAGGTGCTTATTTATTAAGCTCTAAAAACTGTTTTTCTGTAGACAAGTGAGGAAAGTTGAGTGCTGTAGTAATTTGTAGCTTATTTAGTGCTTACAACGAGTTCTGAACAAGTGCTGAGCTCAAAGAAACAGATTTTAGTGCTAAAACTAAAAAATTGGCTAGTTCTAAGAGAAAATTTGTAGAGCAGACTTTATGGTGCTGGGAATAGTTTAACTCTAGCTAAGAGGTGGTGCATAGTGTATATTTTTTTCCTTCCTGTTGGTTTTATAATGGTACCTAAAAACTTGACTTCGTCACATAAACTGAATTTTTTCACTTTTAACCTTAAACCCTGCCTGCTGTAGAGTATGAAAAACTCTTTTAAGAAGCCGTACATGCTCATCTACTGTCTCTGACTGAATCAAAATGTCATCAGTGCAATGTAAAACTGAATCATCCTTTTCCAAATGTTGTAGAATGGATCTTGATCTTAATGTCTGATGAAAAATAACTGGACTATTTTGAAATCCTTGTGGTAAATGTGTCATGACATATTGCTGTTTTTTAAATGTAAAGGCAAATCTTGGCCAATCTTTTTTTTTTCTGAGTGGTACTCCAAAAAAGGCATTTGCTGAATCTATTACTGTAAACCACTTACTTTGTGGCTTAATATATGCAGTCAACTCTGGGACTCCTGGAATCATATGTGCTCTAGGAGTAGAATACTAATTAATCTTCCATAAATCAATAACAAGTCGATAACCACCATATTTTTTGACTGGTCAGATTGGTGAATTTGTAGGACTTTTGCCTTTTTGTATAATCCCTTCCTCTTCCCATTCTGCAATACATTTTTCCATATGTTCTTCTGCCTCCCTAGGAATAGGTTATTGTTTTTGAAAAGGTGGTATATACTTGTGATCACTTCCTACCCCTACTGGGCTTTCTAGTTTCCTACAATCACTGGGACCCTTGGACCACAGACTTGGGAATTGCTGTTGTAAATGCTTCCCACATCCTTACTGTCTGTATTCACATATCCTGTAGGTTTGTCAGGTGTTTCAGGTACAGAGATTGCTTAGCAACCTGTACTTTGCTCTCCCTCTTCTTTTTGCTTGTCTGCTATCCACAGGATTCTGTTAGGTAGATCAATCACTATGCCCAAAGGCCCTAGAATGTCCATACCAATAATGGTAGTTGAGCAAGATGGATGCATTAAAAATGCACCCTTCCATGTCTGTACCTCTTGGCTAAACTTTATGTCCACATTTTGGCTACTCACTGCATAGCATCCTGTGCCATTAAATGCTGAAATACAAACCTTTTTTATAGGATTTACAGGTAACTGTCTGTGACAGATACTGCTTCTCCTGTGTCTAATAAGACATTCTTCCATAGTGACCCCTCTACCCAGATATCAATCAGTGTCATCCATCTCGACCCTTTTTAAAAGTAGTCAGGAAAGATACCAAAGTGGGGGGGGGGGCACATCCCTATTGTACGGAGATCCACTCATCCTCCCCTTTATTGTCAAATACAATATGACATACCTCATGTTCTTGTTTGTCATCTTCCTCTGTGTCTGAGAGAGCTACATATTTAGGCTTTTCAATCTCTTTTCTTAACTGCTGCCTAGCTATTCCCTCTGCCTGTTCTATCAAATGTTTCGGATTTACAGGTGAAACTGCTTGAAAATCCACAGGGCATACTTCCCCTTTTCCTGTATACTGATAGCCCTTATAGCTGTCTTTACCAATATTGTAAGGTTTTTGTACATAATCCTGCTCTTTTCTGACTTTTCTTATAAATTTTTTGGCTCTGTGTTTGGAAACACCCCCTGTTCTTTCTTCTTTTTATGCCAGGCTTTGTAATGATCACAGTTTTACTTAACATGTCCTATTTTTTACAAAAGAAGCATGTTGGTGCCTTTTGTTCATTACCTGTGCCTGATCATGGTGCTATAGACATAGAGGCAGGGAGCTGGTGGTGCAGATGCATCTCTTTCTGCTGGAGGTTGGTCACACCACTGTTGCCTTCTCCTGTTTTTTACTTCACCAATTACCTCAAATGGCTCACTATCATCTTCAAATGCAAAGGTATGGTGTGAGTATAATGTCCCAATCATTGGCCATTGTCCATCCCCTCATAAATGTTTGTACCAAATCAGTGAGGGTATCAGCATTTTCTTCATAGATACATTTAATATCTCCTGGAACCCCTTTTACTTGCTCTAAGAAACAATGTATTAACTGTTTTTGTATTTCTCTTTTTCCAATGTCTCTGATTTTTGATATATGATTTGAAAGGCAAGCCTAAAATGTTTGCTTTGTTCCATTAATTTATTGGTGATAGTAATTTTGAAATTATCTAATAACTTACCTGTGAGTGGCTGCCCTTGTGTAAATGCCATTAGAATGGCTGTCATACATCCTACTTTAGTGTTTGACTGATAAGCATTTTGCTTTCACTGAATGAAAGTTTTAAAACATTTGGGAATGAAAACCCAGAAACATCTAAGTAATGCATCTGTCCATATATTAGATCCTGCTGTATATGCCACCCATTCTTCAAATGCAAGCATGTTATAAAATATGCCTTTTTATCATTCCACTGTGATAAACTCTGTAATAACCTAGATTGTGTATATAAATCTGTAGTAGTTCCTGTCCCTGTTCTATAATTTGGATTGGTTTTGTATTTTTTAACTCTTCCTTAAGTTGGGATATCAAGACAGTATTTTGTAGATTAGTCTCTCTTAATTCATCTAATTCTTCTTCCTTTTCCTTCAAATGCTGTTTAAGGTCTGTCATTTCTACCTGTAATTGTTTAAGGGATGTATGATACCTGTTATTAGATTCCTCTGTTGACTGCAGGGCTCCTATGCACTGTTGACAGAGGTCTTGGATGTCATTCCTGCACTTTTTAAACTCACCTTGTTTGTCTTTTAAGAATTTATTAAATTCTTCTGTCAATTTATCATAAGCCTTGTTTCTCTCCTCATCTGTATGTGTAGTCGTGGCATCATTCCACGCTTGTACATAATTTCTAAAGGGTATCACAAGATCTACAGTGGATTCTGTCAATATCAGATGTGACTGCTGTTGTAATTCAGAGATTAACTAATATGACATAACTGCTTTATATCTGGATATAATGAAAACAATTTACCCTTAGTTAATTCTTTATCATGAAAAGGTCTGTCTTCATAGACTATGTTTTTAGCAATATCATGCAATACTTTTTTGTGGCATGGCACACAAAATGCAGTTTCTGTTGAATCACACAATAAACATTTACTATGATATACTTTATTTTTTGTTGCAAATACCAATCAAATGTTAAAATCCACTTATATAATGCCTGTATGTCAACTTGCCCTAATAAGGCTTTACATTTACTAATGTGCTGTGTATACAAACATTGTAATTTACTCCATATTTTATCTGGTTGTGTTGCTACATTGAGAGTCAAGCTTGGCTTATACTTGCTTGAATTCTGTCTAATAGCATCCATACTAAAAATGTGACACAGAAAAAGGTCTTATCAGTTAGCAAGAAAACAGGTGATCTGGCTGTTGTTTCAGATAGCTGGAAATGTTTCGGAGTCACTTGAGAAGCTGGTGAAACACAGCAGGCAGCGAACTGCTGTGAAAAGTAGATGTCCACCTTTTATTGGAGAATATTATGGCACTGCGACTTTCCTGCACTGAAGGCTTAATCTGGATTCAGATGTCTGAGAATCTTTACTGCTCCAAGCTGCATAAACTGGAGTACTTCTGTTTAGGATTTGCATATGTACAAATGTTAGTTACTGCAATTTGACTGAAGTAACCCTCTGCAGGCCAGGTCAATATCATCATTTCAAATGTTAATTTAATTGAATACTAAAAGGCCGACACCAAACTATCGAACCACAACTTCCCCACCGTTGAAAACCACAAAAATCAAAATATGGAATTGACATAGTTGGCCAACTCCACCTCCTGGCTCCTATGGCATAATCAAACTAAATAAACAACCTACACTTCACCCATGTCTCCCCTGTGTGAAGTAAATGTGCAGAAAATACCAAATATTTGTGAACATAAACAAACAACATCTAACTAGGAAATATGTTCAGACTTTCATCTCAATGTTAAACTTTCAAAAGTAGAGCTATTGCTCAAAGGAATTCAGCCTCAGAATAATCATTCCTCTTCCTCAGAACTGCTTGCCTAAGGACCTGCTTTTCAACACTTTTACTTTTTTAGGTGAAGGTGGACAACCAGACTGCAGTTGTAATCTTATTTCATTAACCCTGTTTTGCTCACGCATTAGAACATTAAGAACAGCTGGGATGTCTGAGATACACCTACCTAAAAGACATCTAACATGGTGATACCAGACCAACATAGTTCTGCGTACGTGGAAGGGACAAATTATTTAGACAGGATACATTCCAGAATGAAATAGGGAACACTGGTGGAAATCTTGAAACATGTGTTGACCTAGTCCGTTGTTTAAGCACACATTCCAGAACATACACCTCTGCAAAATATGACAACAACTGTTTTACCTCAACAGGAAATGTCTCACACATACATTTAAATGTAACAACCTCATCCTCCTGCAGGAATGACAGAGTTATTAACTTTTTTACACACAATTGAAATTGTACACACTTGCCATACAATGTATACAATCCTAGAGACTGTACCTTTCACCAGATAGCTTGTGAGAAATGAAAGAGACATCCTTTAGACGTTACTCCATGGAAATTATGCCTCACACTTTTAATAGCTGCCATCTCAAAGTCACATAGAATATATTCTACTCTAGCCATTAGATCAGGAGATGACATTAGCTCATGCAGACTCTCCTATAAGTAGTTGTATGACTTGAATGATTTCTTGGACATTAAACAATATACGAGTGGCACACATTTAGTATTCTATCCAAATGAAATCAACCCATGTACACTATACAGTTGCTGACATAGTTGACTCTTTGTTAAAAAGACTCCATCCATTAACCATAATTTACATGAACATAAATCTTGCCAGTTCTCGTTCATACTGAAGACTAACACATGAATATTGGTATTCAAGTCTACCTTATATTTCTGTATAAAGCAATCTTCTTTCAGAACACACTCAGTATGATTCACGTCATTTAAAGAGGTTGACACCATTTTATAACTAAGCATCATTCTACGTCACACACAATTTACTTGTTGCAACATTGAATGCCTAGAAGGCAAGCTTAAAGTACTCTCCACTGAAGTGCTGGCAATGATATAATCCACTACTAATGCTGGTGTAGTTCTAGTTAACTGAGCAGTCTCTTTCAGTTGGTGACAAGCTACATAATGTTCTACTCTTTAGTTGCATCTGGTGGATGTGCATGAGAGACTGACTTTAAAAGAAGTTCTCCATCTACCTGCTTCATACTGATTGCTCTAACTTTGCATTTACATGCTTGCTTATACTTGCAGCACCAGTATTTCCTATCTTTGATTGTCTTCTCTAACCTATGCAGATACCTATCTAAGTTTAACATTTCCTTGTTTTTCTGAGATGTCACAGTTTTATAGCATGTACCTAGACTGCCAGGACCTACAGGCAGTGTGCTAGCCATTTATGAGAATGACACATAGTCGAGCATACACAAATGATGTGTTACACTCTTAATTTATAGACAAAGCTGTGAACACTCACAGGTTATAATATTTTATGGTGTCATATATTACTATTCTGTTACAAGACTGTATGATTATATATGTACTTAACTTAACCTTGTATTCTAAATGTACATTATATTCATTTACAGAATAACAGAATCTTCTAGTAATACTTAATGTCAGTAAATGTGATGTGGCCAGCTATGGCAATGCGATATTTTGATTTTTGTGGTTTTCAATGGTCGGGGAAGTTGTGGTTTGATATTTTGGTGTTGGCCTTTTAGTATTCGATTAAATTAATGTTCAAAATGATGATATAGACCCTGCATGCCTTACTACCCCCTCTGTTTTCAAATGCAGGCTAGCTCGCCATTGAAAAATTAATTATCAAGGTGCTGCTTATTGTGATGGATCCAAAGTCTTCTTAAGACACTAAGGTCTTGCTGGCCGGATTCTGCTGAAAATAAAGTCTAGTTATAATTGCATTTACAGTCTGTTGCCCACAGAAACTTGCAGAATGTTCACTGATGCAGCACCAGACTCTGTCACTTTAAAAGCCGCAACCAATAAATAACTTTTTATAACAAATCACACAAACTACTGTTACAGCTTCAGGTACTGTGCTAATTTACTTCTCAAACAGCATGGATGATGTGAGAGATATAATATTACCTCAGAACAAATGTGGTTCCTACACAAATATCTCTAACAGTGTTATCTGCTATAGTCTCTTTATAATGGTTTTACATCCTGTTTTTCTCCTTGGTTGTCTATTTTGGTCTTTGTATGAAAGCATATGTTTGCTGGTGTTTGCAGAAAAATATGTTTTCATCCTGTAGAGAAATAATACTGGCATTGTCTTATAAGGAATCATCTTGTGTAAATGCTGACTTGATGAAAGCATATCCATTAAAACTTCCTTGCCTAACAGTGTCATATGATAGAAACACATACAGATTGTTTTCCTGTTGTCCATTCTTTAAGGAAGCAGGTTAGCTTTCCTACTGACAATGTGAAATGCATACATCCTGTTTTTTACATTTTTGCTCTTGCTGACAATGTGAAATGCATACATCCTGTTTTTTACATTTTTGCTAAGTCTGTAAGAGGTCAGCTTTCTTGCTGACAGTGTGAAATGCATACATTCTTGCTGATTCTGTAGGAAAACATGTCCATTAAGCAAATTCCTTATTTTTCAAGCCACAGTCATTTAGTATGGATGCTAATCACATATTGCTAAACTCTATTTCTACATTTAAGCAAGCTTTATTTTATACCTTATTTATGTTGCATATTTGTAGCAGAATTACTTTCAACCTTAATACCTTGTTGAGCATACTCTAAGACATTCCACACATTTAGGCCAACTACTGCAGAGAAAAGGACAAAAGGTTGAGGTGTCTCTACTTGCATTAAAAACAAATACACCTCATAGCTGGTCAGTTAGTATGATGACCACGAGCAGTTCCATGTCCAAATTACCTTAGACAGAGTCCCATGCCATGTCCTGGCAAGCTATCGTTCCCCCTCTATGACTCAAAAAGACCATAATACATGCTTAAATGACATGGAAACACTTCCCATTCAACCCAACACCATACTCAGGAGTGACTTTAACTACCTCAATATAAATTAGGAATCAGAAACCAACCTAACAAGCAGGCCCAGGCATTCCTAGGCTTTGTAAATGTAAACACATTGGTCTGTACATCCAGTAGGGGTGCATCAATTCTTGACCTGGTTCTCACAAACATGGAGGAATGAAGCACCCCATAATGATGTCTTCTTTGAAGTAAAGGTAAAACCAGGAATGCTATATAACCCTGAAACTGTTAGGTATTATTAAAGGGCAAACTTCTTACTACTAACACCATGACAAAATGTCAAGCTTTCCAATCTCCTAAGAACATTGCTGACTATGCAGAATCATTCATAGAAACCCTGCATCATTATATTAACATATTCACAGTGACAGCTGTACCTACCCAGATTAAGTATAGGATTAACTGAAACAACAAACTGCCTGGTGCAATTCCAACATCAGTGGTCTGTACAACAAAAGGAGAAAGTTTTTACCAAAAATATAGGAAACACAATGCCCAGGGAGGTAAAAAAAATCTCTCATCAACTGAAGCAAGCAATTCAGGGTTATAAGAAGTCTACCAAAATCAAATTTAAGGCAAAATTAGTCTCACAACCCAAGGACAACCACAAAGCTTTCTTCAGCTATGCCCATAGCATCAAAGGCAACACACAGAAAAGTACATTACCTATACAGAGCCAGAAGATATAGCGAACCTTCTGGCCCAAAAATATAGTTTCACTTGTACCATCACTGCTTGTCAGATGCCACCGAGGAATCCATATCTCCTCCAACTATCACTACAGAGTAGATATTCAAGGTGATCTTCATGACCAAGAACAAACCATTGATGGGTCCCAATAATATAGGAGGCCTCCTTAATAACATGAAACATGAATTATCGACCCCAATAGATTTTGCGTTTAACCATAGCATCCAAAGGTCTTCATGCCAAATGAATGGAGGCTTGCAACTATTATCCTACTGATAAGGGCATGCCACAAATGGGCCCAGGGAATTACTAACCATAAGCCTGACTAGACTGATGTGCAAAGCTATTGATAGAATATCGTGGATATCGTAAATGAGTACATAGATAACCTACAAGCATTGGTCCATAAATCAGAAGAGGTTTGCAAATGGTGAGTCTTGCCTACTCAACTTGGTGAACTTTGAGAAAATCAGGAAAACAAAGAATGAGGGCAAAATGAAGCAAACTGCCTACCTCAACCCGGTCAAGGGATCTGGCATAATACTCCAAATGGATGCTTTAGAAAAGGTCTTAAAACTAGACATAAACTCCTAAATCACCCAGTCAAGTGACTTACAGACAGGAACCAAGAAGTTAGAATATGCATTCTACTTCCACAAAAAGGCTGCTTACTAGTGGTCTGTGTCTTGTATAAATTGCACTGAGTTTTATCAGAATGTTTTTTGCACCCTGAAGAAGCTTATCACCCAAAAGCTCTGCGGATATAAAATAAACCTGTTTCATTGGCTCAACGTGTCTGGTATTTGGAAAGCTGTGGTTGGTTGTTTGGATTTGTACTGTATTCCGGTGGTTTACCTCTATGTTGGTCCTATTTGTTTGGATTTGGTGTACAAGTGGGGTGACTCAGGGCTCAGTGCTGGGGTCACTACAGGTTTGCAGATGATTCCAAATTTGTAGCAAGCAGTCATTGAATCCCCCAAAGACATAAATAGCTGCCAAGAAGCTCTGACACATGGTAATAATAAATGCAAGAGTTACTGTATAAAATTCAGTGCCAAAAAGTACATCATAGTATCTCTCAGGAAGAAGGCTACCTCTGCAGACTAGTACATACACAATAAACACCTGAGAGCAGACACTGCAGTGAGGGATTTGGGAATGCTTGTAGGCAGTAATTTGGCATTTGACTCTCATGTCTGCTGTGATGAGAAAATCACTGAAAGCCACAAAATGTATAAGCAGGGGTATGTCATCCATATCCAAACATGTCGACATTCAGCTGTACTCAGCTCTCAAAAGACCAGTCACTGAGTACAGCGCCCCCTGCAGTATGTACCACGCATATGTAATAATAATGTATAAGCAGGGGTATGGCATCCAGATCCAAATATATCACTGTTCAGCTGTACTCAGCTCTCATAAGACTTATCACTGAGTGCAGTGCCCCCTTCAGTATGTACCAGACATATGTAATAACAAAGTACAAGCAGGGGTACAGCATCCAGATCCAAACATGCCATCATTGATCTGTACTCAGCTCTCAAAAGACCAGTCATTGAGAAGAATGCCCTTTTGTTATCTACCTGACCAGATATGTCACAAGTGGATTGCTACAGGAGATCTGAGAGGATAAAGAGCAGAGACAAATGCAGAATGGAAGTCAGCTTAGAGGAGAGCATATCATAGAGGGAAACATGGGATTTGAATTATCAAAAGAATTCTGCTACAGAGCTGCCACTAACAGCAAATGAAGAGTTCCTGACCACTGTCAGCTCCCAGGAAACTACAGAAGACTGTGTACTTGACATTGATGCTACTGTTTTAGGGACAACAAGTACGTCCTAGGAGGAGCTTCTAGGTAAGCTTATGTATCTCAACTGTTAAATACTCTTGTAAAGTAAAATACTGACAGCAATACATAAGTTTTGCTTAACAATAAATTTGTTTGGGGGAAGTTATAGAGTGCTACAGTTAACACATTCTTATTGATTGCACATGGGCTTAAGTTGGACTTGTCATCCAAGTTCATGTTAAAAGTATCATTAATGGACATCTAAAGGGCAAAACATTTTAACCCTCTTGTGTTACTATTAATTGCAATGATGTTGGCATTACCTTTTGCCTAACTTTTTCCAGGACAATCATCCACAGAAAGCACAGGATCACCTGCACAAGGTAAGCCAAATATCTTTTTTGTCAGTACTGAGGAGCAGATAAAAGAAATATGTACTGTATCCATATGTGTTATGTGGGTGTCAGGTTTGTTGTGTGTATTGCTGTACTGTCTGTAGTAGTGGCACCTCTGTTAGTTTGTTACCATTCTTTTGACTATAGTAGTGCAGCTACTAATTTCTTTCTTGCGATATTTGCTCCTTATCAGAGGTGATCCTGACAAAGTGTATGAATTTTACCACCTGATGTCAGAGTATTGGCAGCCTCTGATGATGGTGGTGGCCAAATAGAGGCACAGTCAAGGGTGCAGAGGTTGAATCTGACACTGAGGGTGATGCTCAACCATCTTCTGTTAGACACAGCCAGTATGTCTGTGCCAACCCATTCCAGTGAGCTTTCAGATATTGGACAGCTGGAAGGTGAAACGCTCAATCAGGGAAGTGTGGTTACTGCTGCTTCAGTGCCTGTTGACTCTGGCTTTAGCCAAAGTGTGGGTGCATTGTCATGTAGGAGGGTTGTTAGGGGTGCTTGGAGAAGGCCTGCTGTGCATCCACCACCTGATCTGTGTGTCTCTTCCTGTACCACTCAATGTATGTTTAGGGCCATCATGGAGGCACAGACACATTCCTGTAGGTCTTCCAAAGAAATGCTTAGGAATTTAGATGTGGTATAAGCTGACATATGTGACTGCCTCCACCATGTTGTCGATTCAGTGGATTGGATGAATGACACATTGGAATAGGCATCGTCTGTAGTGGAACATCTTCTGGGAGGGGTTGGCTTCTTCATGTCTGTAAATCAGCCACATCATCTGCTATTAGCTGACATGGCCATGCTTGATCACACTCCCATAGTGGCAGTACTTCCACTGCTCCATCAGTGCTTGATGTGTCCACACCCAGATGTGGCAGGTCATGGTCCTGGGTGTCCTTATGAAGGGAGCTTGTTCAGCAGATGTCAGACTTCTTCAGGTAACAGCAGCGCATCTGACCATGACCATGGATATGCCAGTGCACCTCCTGGCAGAGCCAATTCTCATGGTTGGGGGTGAGGGATGACAACAATAAACTGCCACCTCTACCAAGGATGGCTCACACCTGTCCAACATACCAAGATGTAAAGCTAGCACAGAGCTTGACTGTGCTCATGCAGACACTCACAAACCAACTTCACCTGGAGGACCCATACAGCCACACACACACACACACACACACACACACACACACACACACACACACACACACACACACACACACACACACAAACACACCAGTTACATGGGTCAGAAGTACACAGCCATTGCATGGGTAGGTAAAGGTTGTGAGCATCGCCTGACATCAATGTTACTATATGTTTGTGCGTAGGATGAATATTTTATCCCCTTAGGTGGTGAGTCAGTGTGCTATGCATTGACTCAGCCAAGCTGAGGGCATATTGAGCATGCTACATCTGCCTTCACCCACAGCAGCTGCTGGATCCCCCTCTGATTTCTCACTTGCTTGTGGCTGTGGTGACCTTGCAATTGGTGGTGGAACATGTGCCCCTTCCCCTTGTTGATCCTGCTGAAGCTGCTTTTTCAGGATGATGTCGTGTAACATGACACAGACAGTGAACATTTCAGTACATGTACATGCATTGTACTGCAGGGCTCCCCCAGATGTATCTAGGCACCAGAACCTTGACCTCAGCAGCCAAACACATGTTCTATATTTCTGGTTTGAGCTTGTGCCTCATTATGGTGTTCTTAAGTAGGTATATGTGCATTTCTGATGAGAGTCATCAGCCATGGTTCTAGTGCATAACCTGCATCCCCCAGTACATGACCATATGGGATATCCCCCCCCCGTGAACATCTGATACAGTTGGGAGGTGTACCAGATATGTGAGTCATGGTAACTGCCTGAGTTACCAGCACACACATTCAAGATGATTCCCTTGGCATTACACATGACTTGGCAGTTAATAGAGTGGAAGCCATTTTTATTTATGTAAAGCCTTCTTTTTTCCCCGGGTGGTGCCATAATTTCTATATGTGTAAAATATATAGCACCCAGTACTTCAGGATAGCATGCTATAAGGTGGAACTCTAGCATAATTGTGGCCTTGTTCTCAGGAGTATGGGGAAAATATATCTGGTCAGTGGCATGTTGGCACATAGCATTCAGGGATTGATGGAAGATTCTGGATTCTGATGCCTGTGCCACCCCGACCTGCCCCCTGTTGGTCTCTGAAAGTTTTCTGTAGCTAAAAGTGCAACACATACCTTTGTCTCTACTGGGATGGGTTTCCTCAGTTTGCCCTGGCTCTGAGTTGAGGACGACAGAGGTTGCAGAGTTATTATAGTTTGCCTCTATCCACCCTGTAGGTCTCTACAATGTCCACATCATTCAGACTGTGATAAGCTAAACAGGGTCTGAAAACTCTTTTCCTTCTTGGCTCAGGTCTATTAGCAGCAGAAGCAGCAGGATAGATTTCAGCCTGTTGCACACACACATGAATTAAAGCAACTGCAGCCCCTATTATTCTTTCTGTGTAGTCTCCTTTCCATGGCTGTATTCCAATAGGTTTTGGAATTCACAGTGAAAACAGCACTGAGTCTATACACTGTTGCTTTATAGTTTGTTGACTAGCAATTGGATTGGTTGATTAACAAACAATTCAGCTGCTTATGTTATAATCAGCATGCCACAGTGTTTACCTTGTTTGCATAGGTTCATAGGTTGGTACTAGGCTATCGGCCCTAAGGCCTATGCAAGCCTAGCCATAACAATTCCCTGGAAATTTTTTCTCACAATATTTACTTTTCTGGGCCCCTGTCTATCAGGTCGACTGACATGATCCCCGGGGTGAATTTCCTATCTCCCATCCAATCATCAAGGTTCCTTTTGAAGAGGGCCAATGAGATGCTCTGCTTGACATGTATGGGCAGTCTATTCCAGAGTATGGGGAGTCTCTGTGTCAGGAACCTATCCCTCCAGCATGTTTTGTTCATTGTGATGATAAGGTTTAGATCCCTGGAGCGTGTGGCTCTGCGGGATTGGGATTTCTTTAAGTGTTGTATGTCCACCAGCTCAGGGTTTGACATAGCCTTGTATGTTAAACAGAGATCGCCTCTGAGTAGACGATATGCCACAGAGTATAGCTGGAGTTTTTTAGACGGTCAGCATATGGCATCTGCTTTAGGCCTGTGATTCTTTTAGTGAGGCATTTCTGTGGCTTTTCCAGCTGTTGCAGATGTCTTGTGAGGTACATACCAAATGGGGCATTATACTCTATAATGGGTCTAATGAGGGATGAGTACAGTGGGACAATTACCTCCTTTTTTCTGGATGAAAAGCCCTTAGTGATTAGGTGTGCCATGTAGAAGGATTTCCTGGCTGTTGTGGCAATGTGGTTATTGACAGTGAGACCACTGTCCACTTGTGTCCCTAAGTCTCTCATCACACTTTCAATGTTTAGTGTCCTGCCACCTGTGTGGTAGTTCATGGGTACATGTTTTTTTTCCAAAGGGGATACATTTCTTGGCATTCAGCTTGAGCCCATGGCTCTGGCACCAGGCATCTGTTTCTGTTAGGCCCTTTTGTAGAATATCCACATCATTTGGGGATTCAATAATGGCTCCCAGTTTGCAGTCATCTGCAAACTTTGTTAGCCAGAGTCCCTTAGTGTTGGCCTGTACTTCAGAGAAGTAGATGCCAAACAAGAGTGGTCCCAGGACTGAACCCTGAGGTACTCCACTTGTCACTTGTCTGGAGCTGGATTTGGAGTCGGCTACTTTTACAGTCTGTGTTCTCTCAGTAAGCCAGTTGGCAACCCATCGAGTGATGTAGGGATTTATGCCCAGCTTAGTAAGTTTATCTATGATTCCAGAGTGGGGGATGGTGTCGAAGGCCTTGGCAAGGTCCAGATAGGCTGTGTGGACCTCCTTACCCTCGTCCACAGCTCTGAAGACCGACTCAAAGAAGTCAATCAGATTCAGGAGGCAAGATCGGCCCTTCGCAAACCCAAACTGGGTGGGGTCCAGTGTCTGGAGGGTGCCAATGTCTTTGTTTATAAGTTCCATGATAATGCATTCCATGCCCTTGCAGATCAGGCTTGCCAGACTGATGGGACGGTAGTTCCCGGGATCCAAGGTGGATCCTCCCTTCTGGAGCGGGATAACTGTAGCTGTGCGCCACTCAGTGGGCACAAAGCCTGAGGTGAGGCTATGATTAAACATGACACTTAGGTGGGGTGCCAGTTCATTTTGTAGTTCATGTAGTACACAGCCTGGGATGTCATCTGGTCCCATGGATGCTGTATTCTTAGCTTTGGAGAGTGCTGTTTCTACCTGTGTGGCTGTGATTATCGGAATTTGGCAATCTTTTGGTATTGAGATGGGCCCTTTAGGGGGTGAGAGGGGAGTGAAGTTGGCACTAAATTGATCTGCCAGGATATTGGCAATATCCTTGGGATCAGTATATTTAATGCCATTCTGTTGCAGTTCAGAGCAGATCTGAGCATTGCCATTTAGATTCTTGACATAACTATAGAATGCCTTGTGGTTGTCTTTGGAATCTTTGGCAATTTTATTTTCGTAACTAGCTTTTGAGGATTTTATGAGGGATCTCAGCTTCTTACTGAGGCTGGTGAGGGAGTTTTTTGCATCCTGGGATTTTCCTCTTTTCTGCAACAGTTTCTTCCTTCTGTTGTATAGTTTGTTTATAGCAGGGGACCACCAGATTGGCTTCCTTTTTTTGGAGAAGAGCATCTTGGTTCTATTTGGGATGGCGCAATTCATGCATGAGTGGATGTGCTCGTACAGTGCCTTAGTGTAAGATTCTGCAGTCGAACTTCCAGATCCTGTCTGCTTGGGTGTTGTGAAGTTTGTCACTTATGACTTCAGTAGCATGAAGTTGGCTTTGGAGAAGTTTTTTTAAGGAGGTTTCCTTACTGGGGGGGGGGGGGGGTGGGAGTGGGATGTGGATGTCAAGGGTGATTTTCTTATGGTCAGACCTGACCAATGAGGGGGTGACCACTTATGTGGAGCATCTATCTCCCATATTGGTAATGACCAGGTCTAGGATATTGGAGCCCCTGGTGGGACAATGGATTAGTTGATCCAGGGCATTGGAATTTATGAATTCCAAGAACCGTTGGGAAAAGGAGTTGGTACCCGAGTAGTTTTCCCAATTAATGGCAGGGTAGTTGAAATCACCTAGTATTAGGGTGTTTGGTTGTATCTTAATATTTTCCAGTATGTTTAGGAAGGTGTAGTGAGAATCTTGGGGTATGGTGGGGGATCTGTAGCAAGCTACAATTTGGATTGCAGTCTTACCTAGTATTAGTTGCACCTGGAGAATTTCAGATGCATTGTGTTGGGCAACTAGCCTGGAGGTGTGAATATCCTTGGTGAATATGGACACTCCTCCACCTTTAGTGTTTCGGTCTTGGTTTTGTGGCCGAAAAGTGTGGTAGGAATTGTAGCCTGGTATTGCAGGGGTGCTCTCTGGAGTCTTGAACCAGGTCTCAGTTACTGCACAGATATCGATGTTCTCCATTTTTAGGAGTGCCTCGAGAGTGCATTTTGAGGTTTAGACTTCTAGCATTGAGTAGCATTACCTTCAGATTTTGCATGCTTGTATTTGTTTCGGTGGTGGTTTTATCCTTTGAACCTTGCCTAAAAAAGGCACTATAGGGGTGGCAAGAGCTTTAGCCAGTAACCTGAATCCCAGGGGTGACAGGTGCAGACCATCTCTGGCAAAGCATCGTGGTTTGTCGATCATGTCTTCCCAGGCAGACAAATACTGGATCCCCTTTGAATGACACCAGAAGCTTAGCCAATTGTTGAAGTCAATCATTTTGTCCTTATACTGTGGTATCATTCTGGGCGAAGGCAGGATGCTACTCAGGGCTAGGGTCATACTTGCCTGCATGCCTCTACATGCTTACCAAATTCAAAACAGTGCGCTTCCATGTGTGCATCACAATGCGTATACTGTGTAAATGACCTGTGTAGTGTATTTTATATGGCCATCCATCTTTAATCTTACAGAATGGCAAACACAACTCTATTGTGATTTAACATCTGCCTGGTGCAGATAAAGACGTAGCTGTTGTTGATATAATATTTATCTATATTGTCACATATTTCTCATTTTTCTAAATATCTCAACAACTAAGTTGCATAGACAGAACTGCTAAACCTCATATGAAAACACTCAGCTGGATGAAGAAAGTGCTACTAACAGTATGTGTGTAAATTGAGTGTTTGCTGAGATACTGTACGCTGTTAAAAAAATATTAGAAACTTAATAGTTACTGACTTTACTGTTAATTAGGAAATCCAGTATATGACCTAGAACTAAAAAATATTATCACTATAAAATGGTTTGTGCTGAAGAGTTTGAAGTTTACAGTTTTCTAGTAACCTCTGTGGTTCCAGAGATATGAACATTTGTTTGAAAAGTCAGAATATTATTTTATTCTATCAAAAAGCTTAGGTTCTGGCCACTGGACATTGTAGTGCAAACATCCAGAGCTTCATTGCAGGGAATGAGTTAAACCCAATAGAATTGGCATTGGCAATATCTAGGTGACTTAAAGTATCCAACTGTAGACTGGGAAACCTACACCACCACTAGTGCACAGATCACAGACATTCTTGAACTTTGTTAATATAAATTCCCTAGAACACTTAGAGAATAACATATTGGCTCTTGTCCCTACAGCTATGCTTGCGTCTTGTACCACCCTTGCGTATCTTCCTCACTTGTTGGGTCTGACCATAAATCATCTCCTTTGGTATAAAATTGAAACCAGATATTCCTTCCAGCTAATGAAACATTTAGAAATTTCTCTAAGACAAACTAACCACTCCTAAGTGATACATTGTCAAACTTCAAATCCCCACTAAACCCAGTTAACTTCATCGAATATGTGGAAATATACACTACCACATTATATCAGCATGCAAACAGCTGCATCGATGCAGCTATACCCTGTAAAAGTAAGTGCAGGACAAACCCCAGAAATAATTATCCCATGGTGCAAACAAAGTAGCAACTAGCTTTACAATGAAAGGAAAAGACTTTTAACCAAAAGTAAGGAGAGTAATTCCCAAATGATAGAGTCCTCTTCAAAGAAATAAGAAAGCAACTCAAGAGCTTAATAAAATTCTCCAAAATCAGGTTTAATGCTAAAATAGCCACTCAAGCCAAAGACAATCACAAAACCTTTTTAGTTATGTTTGTAATCTCAGAAAAACAACATAACAATCTGCTGAACTGTTTGAAATCAATGTTACCTACACTGAGGCTGAAGATATAGCAAACCTACTGCCAATAAATTCATCTCAAACTTTTCCTCTCTCACCCCCCCTCTATCTATCCCACAAGATATATCTGAAATCGATTCACCTCCAGCAAGTTATAAAAGTGCTATCAAAAGCTAAAGATACTACATAGATGGGTCCTGACAATATCTCTGGATGCATCTTAAATCACATGAAGCATGAATTAGCCATCTCCTAACAACACTGTTCAGCCTCAGCCGCCTTGCAGGTTTTGTACCAAAGGAGTAGAGAGCAGATGCAGTCATACTCCTGCATCAGTGAGGACCTCCATAGGCCCAGGAAATTACGGACCCATGAGTTGCACCCCACATTAATACTGCTGTCACTCACTATCATGTGATGTAACACATGTCATGCCCTACCATGTCAATTCATGTGATGTAAAACAGTACTCCCTACAGTGACAATTCATGTGAAGTAAGACAAGTATCACTTCACAGAAATGGACATAAGGCTTTAGACTACTACAACAAATTACTGATTCTACTTTTACTTTTGTGTGATACTTGACATTGAGTATCACCATTATCATACTTAAGTAACTAACTGATTCTTCACATTATACGTCAAACAATCGTCAGAATTTGCCTTCAGCTGCCTTCATATGATCCTTGCAGTAATATGCTCAGCCCTGCTACACAACAGAAAGTAATAATGAAAGTAATAGTGAAACTAATAATAAAAGTAATAATGAAAGTAATAGTGAAAGTAATGAAAGTAACAGTGAAAGTAATAGTAAAAGTAATAATGAAAGTAATAGTGAAAGTAATAGTGAAAGTAATGAAAGTAATAGTGAAAGTAATAGTAAAAGTAATAATGAAAGTAATAGTGAAAGTAATAGTAATGAAAGTAACAGTGAAAGTAATAGTAAAAGTAATAATGAAAGTAATAGTGAAAGTAATGAAAGTAACAGTGAAAGTAATAGTAAAAGTAATAATGAAAGTAATAGTGAAAGTAATGAAAGTAATAGTGAAAGTAATAGTAAAAGTAATAGTGAAAGTAATAGTAATGAAAGTAACAGTGAAAGTAATAAAGAAAGTAATAGTGAAAGTAATAGTGAAAGTAATAATGAAAGTAATAGTGAAAGTAATAGTGAAAGTAATAATGAAAGTAATAGTGAAAGTAATAGTGAAAGTACTACTGATATTAGTATAAAAAGTTAGTTATTATGACAGGCCTGATGATATGATGCACTCCCGATGTGATGTGGGAATTATCAATATGTTATGTTGCAGATTCTTATCTAGAAATTGCTATTGTCTGCTTCACAAAACACAATGTTCTTTCTTCCATGCAAATATCATTTTCCTTTCAACTGTGATGTTTTTGACAGCTGCGCTACAACTTCTACTGTGACCTCAATAGCTAGTGCACAGGTCTGAAGAAAGTTAATCAATGGCTGTACGACATATACCACTGTTATCTCTTGCTCTCTTTCTCACCCTATATACACCTATATCTTTATATCTATATATATATATATCTATATCTATCTATATCTATTTATCTATCTATCTATATATATATATATATATATATATATATATATATATATATATATATATATATTTGTGACAATGTTTATCTCCATCTCTTTGCTTCTAACATAACGTTATGATAGCCATTTATATAATTATCCATGAACTTGCATTATACCTCACCTCTTAACTACAATACTAACATTTCCTATCCTACCTAGTTCCTTCCATCACCTCCATTTATCTATTCCTCTACTCCTCTATGTTGCAAAAGCCTGGAATGTTCATCCTCCTGACATTAAAAATATGCCTAATAACAACAGTTAAAAAAGCTTTTCAAAAATCACCTAACTACCATGTGGTTATGCTCATGCTATAGCCCAGGATAAACAACTTCCCCTCCGTTCACTCTACCCTACCCCTAATAACAAATAGATATACCTGGAGGATACCCCACTATTACTAAGTCTAGCTACAGGTGCATTTAGTATAGGTTCTACCTAGACATGTTTCACCTTGAAATGTTGCCTGTATCTATACACTGTACTTTACTTACAATACTGTATCTGTAAATCACTTATCCTATGTTTTATATGTCTGCTATCTGTAAGTCTCATTGAATGCATTTTATAGGCTACACCTCATATACTGTACGCCAAGCCTAATATATTGTATTTCATACGTAAAGGACTGCATCTGCAAACCCATCTAATCTTTCTTATTACTGTATATATTTCCAACTTTGTGTTGTATGTTATTGTATGTAATTGTACTGCAGATTTTCTTTATGTGGAGCTTTTCTCCCTGGGCCTCCACTGAAAATGGGCACCTGCGGTGAAGAAATGTAAAATAAAATAAATAAATAAAAATAAATAAATTCCTAATAACTAATTATAGTATCTATTATCTGACAAACCCACTAATACAGCTGCCCAGTATTCATCATCTTCTAATGCATAAGTACCTCTTATATTGTAATAGTTATCTCTTTTTGTCGTATGAATGTAATCCGATTAGCAAATTTATGAGTACCTGTTAATGTATATATTTAATGTCTGTTCATGTATATTATTAAATGGTTAAACAGTTTGTAATATTTTGGAGCTTTTATCGCAAAGCCAATCTGAAATAGAGGGTTTTCACTAAACTTAGTCAGATAAACACAGGAAACAAAAGCAAAATAATTAAAAATAAAAAAGATCGAGTTTTAATTTCATAGTGCGCACCTTTGTATGAGCGTGTACTAAGCAACTGGTAACAGGAAAGGCTGGCTTGTTCAACAAATGTGATGTGTACAATTTTACTTAGTGCTAACATTTGCACAAATGGAGTGTATTGACACCCACCCATACATTTTAACTCCCTTTTAAGAGAGGTCATATACATTTAAACCCACTGATCATGCTTTTCTCTCAGCTTTGTGCTTTCTGAGAAATGTGCTATGATTTATTGTGTGTGTGTGTGTGTGTGTGTGTGTGTGTGTGTGTGTGTGTGTGTGTGTGTGTGTGTGCGTGTCAGCAGCTAATGCACAGCCATTGAGAATGTTTTAGTTATTCATGCAGGTGTTTAAATCCAGCAGTGTGCACCTCATGTTAGTGTGTAAAACAAAAAAAAATGGTGATATGCAGGAATAGCTTATTCAGTGGATGTGATGTGCAATATTGTCATTTTTTTTGAATGGTGTTGAAATGAATGAAGCTAAGTGCTGTACTTCCTTGTGAGCATGCCCAATGTAACAATGTATGTTTGTATCTTCCTTTGCATGACTGTTAGCATAAAGCAGCATCTCTATCCAACTTTTGGGAAATAGTGTCTCATTTCTCTTTCTATGTCAAACAATTATTTATTATGTCTACTATCACAACTTCCACAGTTCACTTTACCCCTGTACTCTGTATGGTGTGTTGGGACTAGGGATCTGCAATTATTGTCTGTTGCACAATGCTCATCCCATTTGTTAATCTTCAGTAATGTTACAGCACTTAAATATGTAGTTTACCACAAGTATTGTACAAGTAATTCTGTGGTATTAGTAGCCAATACATGTTGTGTTAGGTAGGGATGGGTATGACTACATCCTGGTATACATTGTAACACTGTATAAAGCAACCACAGATAGGGAATAATGACATACTGCACAGTGGTATATATTGTAACACTGTATAAAGCAATCACAGATAAGGAATAATGACATACTGCACAGTGGTATACATTATAACACTGTATAAAGCAATCACAGATAGGGAATACTGACATACTGCACAGTGGTATACATTATAACACTGTATAAAGCAATCACGGAAAGGGAATACTGACATACTGCACAGTGGTATACATTGTAATACTGTATAAAGCAATCACAGATAGGGAATACTGACATACTGCACAGTGATATACATTGTAACACTGTATAAAACAATCACAGATAGGGAATAATGACATACTGCACAGTGGTATACATTGTAACACTGTATAAAGCAATCACAGATAGGGAATAATGATATCCTGCACAGTGGTATACATTGTAACACTGTATAAAGCAATCACAGATAGGGAATACTGACATACTGCACAGTGGTATACATTGTAACACTGTATAAAGCAATCACAGATAGGGAATACTGACATACTGCACAGTGGTATACATTGTAACACTGTATAAAGCAATCACAGATAGGGAATAATGACATACTGCACAGTGGTATACATTGTAACACTGTATAAAGCAATCACAGATAGGGAATAATGACATACTGCACAGTGGTATACATTGTAACACTGTATAAAGCAATCATAGATAGGGAATAATGACATACTGCACAGTGGTATACATTGTAACACTGTATAAAGCAATCACAGATAGGGAATAATGACATACTGTACAGTGGTATACATTGTAACACTGTATAAAGCAATCAGAGATAGGGAACAATGACATACTGCACAGTGTTATACATTGTAACACTGTATAAAGCAATCACAGATAGGGAATAATGACATACTGCACAGTAGTATGCATTGTAACACTGTATACAGCAATCACAGATAGGGAATAATGACATACTACACAGTGGTATACATTGTAACACTGTATAAAGCAATCATAGATAGGGAATAATGACATACTGCACAGTGGTATACATTGTAACACTGTATACAGCAATCACAGATAGGGAATAATGACATACTACACAGTGGTATTCATTGTAACACTGTATAAAGCAATCATAGATAGGGAATAATGACATACTGCACAGTGGTATACATTGTAACACTGTATAAAGCAATCACAGATAGGGAATAATGACATACTGCACGGCGGTATACATTGTAACACTGTATAAAGGAATCACAGATAGGGAATAATGACATACTGCACAGTGGTATACATTGTAACACTGTATAAAGCAATCACAGATAGGGAATAATGACATACTGCACAGTGGTATACATTGTAACACTGTATAAAGCAATCACAGATAGGGAATACTGACATACTGCACAGTGGTATACATTGTAACACTGTATAAAGCAATCATAGATAGGGAATAATGACATACTGCACAGTGGTATACATTGTAATACTGTATAAAGCAATCACAGATAGGGAATAATGACATACTGCACAGTGGTATACATTGTAACACTGTATAAAGCAATCACAGATAGGGAATACTGACATACTGCACAGTGGTATACATTGTAACACTGTATAAAGCAATCATAGATAGGGAATAATGACATACTGCACAGTGGTATACATTGTAATACTGTATAAAGCAATCACAGATAGGGAACAATGACATACTGCACAGTGGTATACATTGTAACACTTTATAAAGCAATCACAGATAGGGAATAATGACATACTGTACAGTGGTATACATTGTAACACTGTATAAAGCAATCACAGATAGGGAACAATTACATACTGCATAGATGTGTTGTGCTAATATATGCTTACATATGACACTTTCACAAGGTGTGTTGCTCACCTCACTGTTGCATTCACTTTTAACTATGGTCATTAGGCAGACCGGGTTTAAATGTATGCTGATCTCAGTTGTGGAATACTGACAGCTGTCATTATCATATGGTGAAAATGCCATGTGAATATAAAGACATGGTAGCAGGATGCATCCATCCAAGAGATTCCATGCCGCACTGACAGGAGAAGTCAGTTATTATAACAGGCTTTATGACATGATGCACTCTTGATGTGATGTTGGAATTATGTTATGTTGCAGATTCTTATCCACAAATTGCATTCTCTGTTTCACAAACTACAGTGCTCTTTCTATAAAGTGCGCTTTCTTCTATACCAATGCCATTCTCCCATCAGCTTTGTGCTTTTTGACAACTGCGCTACAATTTATTTTTTGACTTCAGTAGTTAGTGCACAGGTCTGAAGAGAGTTAATCAATGACTGTACACCAGTACAAAGAAAATTGAAGCCCCCATAAACCCTTAGAAGACTGCTGCATATGCAGAATTGTTCACAGAAACCCTGTACAAGCATGCTATTAGTTGCATAGAGGCAGCTGTACCCACCAGGAAAAA
Organism: Protopterus annectens; assembly: GCF_019279795.1. Lineage (NCBI taxonomy): Eukaryota > Metazoa > Chordata > Ceratodontiformes > Protopteridae > Protopterus > Protopterus annectens. Next base: position 1,072,630,474 of record NC_056726.1, on the reverse strand, counting down.
GTGCAGAACTAAATAAAAAAAAAACAAGCCACCCTGGTGGAATCACAAAATCAATAGGCTGTACAACTGGATGAAGAAATTTTTGGCAGAAATTAGGAGGTGCAACACCCAGCAGAATAAAAGCACTCTAAGCAAACTAAACAAACAACTCAGAGGACAAATAAAGTCAACCAAAGCCAAATATGAAGTAAGTTTGGCCTCCCAGGCCAAGGACAACCACAAAGTATTCTTTAGATGTTCACAACCTCAGAGGCAATACACAACTGTGTGCAAAACCCATTGCAAATGGAGATACATATACTGAGCCAGAAGATATAGCAAACCTACTGGCTGATAAATTCAGCTCCAACTTTACCCCTCTCTCCCCCTCAAACGTCCATCAGGAAATATCATCAAATATAACCCTCCCTACTATCATTAGGGAACAGGTCCTTAATGCTCTGTCAGTGACCAAGAACACTGCATCAATGGGCCCAGACAGTATCCCAGGATGCCTTCTAAATATCATGAAACATGACCTATCAGGGCCTCTGGAATTACTATTTAACTGTATTCTCCAAACAGGCTTCATGCCTCATTTATTTATTTATTTATTTATTTTACATTTGTTGACTGGGCTAGTATAACTGGATATATGTCCATTTTCAGTAGAGGCCTGAGGAGAAAAGCTCTGAGACAATAACAAGGACAGAAACAAAGAAACATTTATACAAATAGTACAAATAATAATTTTTTTTTTTTTTTTTTTTTTAACAGCCAAAAAAGAAAAAAGTTCTACAGTCAGCCCTCTGCACAAAGGTGGACCATCTACAGACTCTGGAAACTACAGAATCATAAGTCTCACTAGTCTTATATGTAAAGCCATGGAAATAATTATCATGGAGATGATCAATAGAGATATATTAAACCTCCAGACATTGGACCCAACCCAGTTTAGTTTCATCAAGGGCAGATCATGCCTACTCATCTTGGTGGACTTCTTTGCAAAGGTCACTAAAGCAATGGATGAGGGCAAAACCATTCACACTGACTACCTTGACCTGGCCAAGGCATTTGACACAATACCCCACTCAGGCATTGTTGACAAACTCAAGAGGTTAGGTGCAAACCTGTATGTTACCCGGTGGATAGCCAACTGGCTTACAGACAGGACCCAGGAAGTCAGAATTGGGGAGCCCACCTCTACAAAAAGGTCAGTCACAAGTGGAGTCCTTCAGGGATTAGTCCCTGGACTGCTCTATTTTGGCATTTACTTCTCAGATGTGAAGGCCAATGTCAGTGGTCTCTGGCTGACTAAATTTGCAGATGATTACAATTTAGGAGCTGCCACTGAATCTCACACTGACACACATGTTCTCCAGGAGGGACTGACACAGACAAACAACTGGTGTCAGAGCCATGGATTAAAACTAAATGCCAAGAAATGCATGATAGTATCCTTTGTGAAGCCATCCATCCCTTTTAACTATCATACTGACAAAACAACCCTTAGAGTTTACCCAGTAGTCAGAGACTTAGGGACACACACAGATAGTAATCTAGCCTTTGACCATCACATGTCTACAGTGGTACAGACATCATTCTATGTTACACAATGTATAAACAAAGGTATGGCATCTAAGTCCAAGGAAGTTATTGGTCCACTGTATTTGGCATTCATCAGATCTATCATTGAGTACAACGCCCCCTTTGGTATGTACCTAACCAGGCATAACTAACAACTGGAATGTCCACAGAGGTTCTTCACTAAAGGAACACAGTGTGCAAGTAAAATTTCCTATATAGACTGCCTCAAGGTTCTATCCCTGTATTCTGTCTCTTACAGGCTTTTGAGGAGAGATGTATGCCTGGCATACAGGGCATTATCATACTCCACTCTGATGGACCTCTTGCATATCCAAAAAACAATCCACACCAAAATTACCCATTCAAAATACTTAAACTTTGCATGTGATATAAATAAGACCTGCTGCAAAGATAGGCATGCATCCCAGAGACTACCCCATCTATGGAGCAGGCTCCCTATCAATATTAAGCAGAATTCCTCCCTAACTCAATTCAAGTACAACTTGGACAATTGAAGGGGAAAACAGAAATTCATTCCTGGATTGGCACCTATGTCTCTAATGGACACAGGTAACCTGTAAAGGGTTCACCTCCCAGGCCCCTGCTTACACTTATCAAGGGTCTCAGAGCTTGTCAGATAATTGGGATGCATGGCTAGGCTTAAAAAGGTGTGTGTTGATGTTAACCTAGTAAACACCTCTGAACCTATGAACTCTAGGATAAATGTCACTGTTATTGATTTCTCTCTTTCTCACTCTATATATCTACATCTACATCTACATCTATATCTATATCTATATCTATATCTATATCTATATCTATATCTATATCTATATCTATATTTACATCTACATCTATATCTATATCTATATCTATATCTATATCTATATCTATATCTATATCTATATCTATATCTATATCTACATCTATATCTACATCTATATCTATAGCTATATCTATATCTACATCTATATCTACATCTACATCTATATCTATATCTATATCTATATCTACATCTACATCTATGGGCAGGATTCACAAAGCCTCCGTGTAAGAGATACAAGGCTTACACGGAGGCTGCAGTTAAACGGTGTGATGTCAGCATGCCATGTATATGCATGAGGGCATGCTGAATCACACCTAGGGCTAACACAGTCCGTGGAAGACAGTAGGGGGCGTGCCCATAGGCCGAGCCCTGAAAGTGGACACACCCCCAGAAGAGTAAAAGTGCCCAAAATAAACACCCACAACAGAGGCCATGGAAATGTGAATAAACACAACACAACACATGCCCCCACAGACTATGAACATAAAATATATAAATGAACATGTTATATATTTTTTTAAATCAAAAAGATGTTTGCCTGTGAGTGGGCTCGTTTGCGCGGGCATGCCCGTAGCTTAGCCACAGTTAGCAGTCAGTGGAAAAGCATATAAGAACTAAATATGCAAAGTAAGCCAAGAAGCAATAGTGTAGCGGTAGAGATGTTGGCTGAAGAGCAGGCAGTCATGGTTCGAGCCCCCACAACATCAGTTTTTATTTTCAGTAAACTAAGCACGAAACAAGTCCCTGACAAATATGTACACATATAAAATTATATTTTATGTAAAATGTAATGAAATAATCCATTTATTTTGAAGAAATGTGAGATAACAAAACAATAAAAAATGCGAGATGTGCCTATAGCTGAGCTACAGTTTAACAAGGTGAGTGCATCTGCCTGTAGGTGAGCAGTGGTTTAACAGGTGTAAAATGAGTGCCCGTAGGTGAGCAGTGGTTTAACACACTGAAACTGTGTGCTCCTAGCTGAGCTGAGCGTAATATACGTGCTAACAGCCAAATGAAGCGTAAACCAGCGTACCCTGTTTAGCTGAGCTGCGACTGCCAACAAGCTAACCGACGGGCAACGTCGAGCAAGCTGTATCAAAACTGCCTTTACACAGACACACCCCCTAGCCTGTCTAGACAGTCATAAAAAATAAAAAAAGCAGTGGCCAGGTTCGAACCCAGGATACCATGCACCATAGTCAAGATACTGAACCACTAAGCCATGACAGCAGTGCCCAGAAATGCAGTAATAGCAAATATATAGGAATGAATACAAAGTGGAGCATGACAAAGCAGGTTTTGTGAAGTTGATACAATTCCAAAATGGCCAATCACAGATATGTGTGGGAAAAACGGCATATATAAGCCCCATAGGTGGGAATACACAGCATAAACAATTGTAGAACTAACTTGCAGCCAGAATGTCAGGAGTAGGTGAGGGTAGTTGCTTTTGAGCACAGAGGTGGGGCATTGAGGAGTCCAGATACATGGTCTGGCTCCTAGTCCACAATCATGAGGCCCAACTCATGCAGGGCCAGGTCCTGTGGGGAGCATATAGGGCTGAGGCGTGGGACCGGTTGGCTCATGATCTCACCAGTGCCACAGGGATTCCAAGGACTGGTGAGCAGGTCCATCACCACCATGCAGACCTGAAGAGACGTAAGCAGGACCAATTGAACCTTTGGATCCAGGAGGCCCGGCAAATGCCCAACGCCCCACTACTGAGTAAGTTACATTTAATTATGTATGTAAGAAATTAAACTAGCTAATATTATGGAGATGTGTATTTCAATATTATTTCATTTATATTACAGCTGCAGGTGTCCGTTCTGCGAACCGCAGAGCCTATGGCGATAGGCTGGTGTGGTTGCGCCACCAAGCAGGTCAGTAATCCACTCCCGGTAACTGTAAAGAAATATAAAAGTATGACAGTTAGCAAAAGAATGCAGTGTAGTCACTAAGTAATAAAATGTGCAAGTAACAGTGTAAGAGTGTTTGCAAGTATTGCTTGATTACAAAAGTGTGTTGCAGTCTGTAATCCAAACAGAAAAATGAAAATGTCTGAAATAAAGTCTGAAATAAAGATGCCCCACCTGTAATATAATAGTACACAACCTGCAGCAGGCTGAAAAGTACAGCTGCAGAAGATGAGCAAATCACATGTGTGAAATATATCCCTGTTGAAATACTGAAACATGGCAGAAGTGAGACTGCTGGAAATGATTGTAATAACTACAGGTAAAACATGTCAATAAAGCCTAGAAGTAAGTACCATCCTGAATAGTAAAATAAAAACAAGTGATAGAGTGTGAGAAAGAGTTATGAATCCACCAATAAAGTAGTAATAACCCCTGAATAAAGTATACTGCAGGCAGTACAGAATGAAACAAATGTGACAAGTAGAACCAAACTGCGAAATGTGTTCAAAGTGTTGCTGCAGCTGGAATGTGTATCCCAAAATCTGGATATGTTGCTCTCAGTCTGCAATATGCAGATAGTATGATTGTCTGAAATACCAAACATCCACAGTTGTCTATAGCTATATAAAGCAAATGTAGCAGGATGATGTAGCTGAACAAAGCCAGATATGAACATGTATGAAGAACAATAAAATGTATATTGATGTAGCAGTAACAGTCCTATCACCAAATTGAAGTAGTTATCATATAGGAAATTGTAGTTAGAATAGTAGTGTGTATATATCTGCAGCTATTAGAAATGTACAGCATATGTATTGGTATTCAAAGGTGTTAATATTATTTTCTTCACCCCACCCTATAACCACATATAATCCATTCCACTTGAAATTGGTATGTGCAATCACAATTAACACCCCTGGACATTTGTCCTGTTGGGTCATAAATATTTGCATATACGTTGATGCATCTGCCCTGTTCATACATCTAAACTTGATGGCCTGTTGCCATCAATCAACCCTGCATGTTGTTGGACTGTGTATTGCTGTTCAAATTATGCATGTGTTATGCTCGCTGTTCAATGGTGTGAATATCTGGGTGTTTGGTTAATGGGAATACTAATACATGCTGTTACAACTAATTGCGAATGGTATTGTATGTTACTAACCCAAACTGTCATGACAGAATGCAAAACATAGGACAACAGGGAAGGCGGGTTCCAGCGGACCCACCTCTCCCACCTCAGCTGGCGAGTGCACCTGGCACTAGTGCCCAGTCTGGACCCTCCTCCGGTGGCCCTGTGCCACCTGCGGGTGGAAGCACTGCAGGGGATGGGGCCTGTCCCCCCTCTGCAAGTGTGGCCAGAGGAGAACCACCACTCACCCTCCGTAGTGTCCGGACTGTGGTGCATAGGGAGATCTGGGACTCTGTTCTTGGACCCCTATGCCAGCTTGAGGCACAGGAGGCACAACTTACGGGCATGCCTGTTGCCCCACCTACACAGCCCCCAGCACAGCCCTGTCCTGGGCAGGATCCATGGCAACTGCCCATGGGTGGGGATATCAGTTCCACTGTTGCCATCTGTGGGCTCATGGGCTCTGGATATCCAAACATCCGTCCCCGTCAATTGTGTAACCCCCCCACACGTGTCATGCACCGCCCCTGTATGCATCTTGTTTGTCTTGTCTGTTGACCTACCCAACCTACCTCACCAGCTATACCGACTTCCTTCACCTGACATACCACTCTCACCTGAAAAAAAAAAAAGGGCACTCTGTACCCACAAAATAATTATGCCCCATACATAGCTGCCCATTCCGCACACATGTCTGCTGGACATGGAAACTATCAATTACAATTGGCTGTACAACAAGTATTATTGTTGTCCTGACACCTCTCTCAGGGCTGGAAGGTTTCAAATGTCACACCAAATTACATACATATGCACAGATGTTGCTGATGAAGAAATGGGCAGCTATGGGCCTTACCTACATCCCTCCTGCAAAACCCAAGCTTGTTTCCCTACTGTCTTACCCTCTTTGTGACCCCTTTTTCACCACTTTCCTGTCTCCCCATTTTCATTTCTTTCAAAGAAAATAGCGTGGGTGTCCGCCAGAGTAAGCACTGTTAAGCGGTTGTAAGCGGGTGTGCGTGGAGCTGAATGCCAGTGTGCATGTGGGAGCTCTGCGCAAACCAGCGCTAACCCAGTTACAACTGCTTAAAAGTGCCTTAGTCAGTCTGATTGACAGGTCCTGTAGTGAGTTCAAAAGCAAAATAAAATCCCACTGTCAGTCCCGAACCCAGGACCTTAGAAACAGTAGTCTGCATGACCTACCATTAAGCCATGACTCTTATACATGAACATTGTGCTAAAATAAATATATCATGTAATAGTAGGAATAAATGTAAAGGGAATATAGGATGTGTAGTACACAAAGCATGTCATTCATACTTACTGTCAAAACTAGTGGATTTCCATAATAGTAGTGTGTGAACAGAAACAGCCATGCTAGTTGGTAGCTAGTAGGTAATAATGTCAGTTAATGTACATATATAAATGTATGTATATTTACATATATATATATATATATATATATATATATATATATATATATATATATATATTTATATATATATATATAGTTGTAGGTGTCAGTGTGCATACACACTCACTACAGGAAACAGGAGAGAGGAATGGAGAAATGTGAATCTACAACACAGCCTGAATCATGAGAGAGATATTAACCTTTACACTCACAGAACAGTCTCCACAGCATACCAGCATGGTCCCCGCTCTTACAATCTGAAAGGGCAATGCCTATCTCACATACCCTTTTATAGCACTGTCCTGAATTACAGTGAGAACTGCAATCAGTGCACAACTGGCTGCATGCAATTAGCAAATGCTGGCTTACAATTGGTGCAGAGGCCATCACATGGACCTATGCAGATACCTACAAAAGCATCCTGTACTCACACTCCACACATGCAATACATTCATTGCACTGTCTGGAGGCAGACAGAGAGAGAGAGAGAGAGAGAGAGAGAGAGAGAGAGAGAAAGAAAAAAAAAATAACAACAGAAACAACAACAAACGGTACACAAACTGAGTTGAAGCTGTCAGCAGTGACAGTACCAAGCCGTGCCAGCAGCAGCAGGAAGCTGTAGTAGTGGTAATGCAACCAGCTGCGACAAACACAGGTAATGTAAAGTAACAGGTTAATAGTCTGCATACTGTAACCCCTCCATATGTGTCATAGGTCTGTATCTATAGGTATGTCCATGTGATTTGTTGTGTGCATGTAGTTCCACCTAAAGGGGATGACTATACATTACATGTCATTCAGTGTTAGGCCATGATCCTGGCAGCAGTTTTCCATTGCAGTGAGGCCTGTCTGTAGGATGTGTGTGTCCGCTGGTGTAACGACTATGGCACTTAGTTAGCAGTCATCTGGGAACTTTGTCATCCACAACCCGCACATGTTTGCTTTTACATCTGAGAAATGAATGCCAAACAAGAGGGGTCCTAGGACAGAGACCTGTGGGATACCACATGTGACTGACATTGAGTCTGACATGGCTCCTACAATATCGATATTATGGATTCTGTATGTCAACCAGTGTGCAACCCATCATGTGACATATGTAGTAACATGTAAGCTAATGAGCTTGTCTATGATGCCTGAGTGGAGTACTGTGTTGAAGGCCTTAGGCAAGTCCAGGTAGGCTGTATGGATTGCGTTGCCCTCATCAATGGCTGTAGTGACTGTTTTGAAAGGTCAACCAGGTTCAAAAGGCAGGATCAGCCCATCACAAAGGCAAACTGGCCAGGAACAAGTGTCTGCAGGTACCCAATATCGCTGTATATGCGTCCCATACTGAATCATTCCATAGCTTTGCAGACCAGGCTGGTTAAGCTTATGGGGCGGTAGTTCCCAGGGTCAGTAGAGGTGCCTCCTTAGTGGAGTGGGACCACTGTTGCTGTATGCCAGTGTTCAGGTACATATCCTGTAGTATGGCCAAGGTTAAATATCAGTCTTATATGCGGTTGTATATCCTAATGGAGTTCATGTAGCACACATCCAGGGATACCATCAGGTCACATTGATGCTGTGTGTTCTGCTTTGCTGAGGGCAGCCCTCACCTGGACATGTGAGATGATAGGGAGGTTACATTCAGCTGTGATAAGTATTTCTAAGTGTGGGGTAGAGGGAGGGGGGATATTTGCACTGAACCTGTCTGCCAGAATGTTGCCAATATCTGTGTGTTCGGTGAATGTTAAGTAGGTGTGTATTAACTCAGAGCATATCTGAGGCATTTGGTCCATATGTGTAACATAACTGAAGAAGGCTTTGTGGTTATCTATAGTGTTCGTGGCCATTTCCCTCCCAGAGTAGGCCGTGGATGTTGTTATGAGAGACCGTAGCTTATTACCAGTGCTGACCACAGATGCCTTCCCTTTATGTGAATCTGCTCTGTCCTGCAGTAGCCTCCTTCTATCGTTATACAATCTGCCTTTGGCTGGGGTCCACCGGACAGGATGCCTAACCTTTGTGCATAGGGTCTAGGTTAGAAATGTGTGTGCATGTTCCATGCAATCTATTCGATGTCCGTGGGAAGCATTCGCAAAGGGGTCAGCAGTGTGGGTTGTGGCTTCCACTGGCCCAGTGGGCTGCATGGATACCATCTCAGTCCTAACAAGTGAATAACTGTCTAATCACATACATATCAAAGTAGTCTACTGTGCTGGTGGTGGTGGTGGTGGGATATGTATATCCAGGCCGAGTAACTTGTGTCCAGATCACACTAGTGGATGGCGTTCCACATACAGTACCTTGGTATGAACCCCCAGAGTGAGGTTCTGCATTGGACCCATCGCAGTGTGCTGACCGATGGGGCATGCTACTATGTTGCATGGAATGTGGCAGGTATTGTTGCACAGGTGTTGGCTGAGCACTGATATTTGGCCATGTATTTCTGCATCCACCAAGAGACACACACATGCTACATATGGGAGTAGTAGTATATCACTACAGTTGAGTATCATGTATAGTATGTGTGCCATATATTGCTGACATAGTCTGCTGATATCCTGTTTGTGTTCTCTTCCAGGGACATGGCGCATCAGCGTAATCCTGCCTATTCTGCAGCAGAAGATGAGGAGGTACACCAGAGCCTGGTGCGGGATTATGACATACTGTTTTCCCGCACCAGCCAGAATCAGCAGGAGAGGGCTGCACTGTGGCAAGACCTTGTCCGTAGGGTAAATGACATTGACACGCATAATAGGACATATGAGCAGGTACGACATCACTGCAGTGATTTAATCAGAAATGTCCGTCAGCGTGCGTCGGATATCCACAGGCAAAAGGTTGCCACAGGAGGTGGGGTGGCCACACATCCCCCCTCACCAGACTGGAGGGGCTACTCTTAAGTGTTGTGGCTCCAGCCCCGGAACAGCAACAGCAATACACCTGCATCATGATGGAGGGTGGATCCACACAGCAGCACGACATGGAGCATGCAGGTAATATGCCATATGTACACTTGACTGTTCTGTACACTGTTAGTTTATGCATGTGTAAGATGTGTCCGTGGTATGTAGCTGTCAACATAGTATGTAATTGTGCAGGTGTGATACTGGCAATATCAGCAGCTGATGTGTGAAAGGCAACTGGTGTACTACTGCACTGTATCATATGCAGTATCAATGGCACAGTTGTGCCCACTGACATTAATCTCCTCATTTCTGCAGGTCCCTCCGGTGTTACAGCAAGGCAGCCCATCCATGCTGGTGAGTGTGTTTTAACAATACCTATAATAGTCCTGATAGTTCTAGTAATACTAGTGTAACTCAGTAGTGCTCTGTGTGTATACTGCGGGGTATGCATGTGCGCATGGGTGCATGTGTGCAAGTGTGCATGTGTGCATGTGTGCACATGTGCATGTGTGCATGTGTGCATGTGTGCCTGTGTCCATGTGTGCATGTGTGCATGTGTCCACATGTGCATGTGTGCATGTGTGCATAAGTGCATCACTGGTAACATTGTGTAGACATTGTAAACTGTGTTTCCTGTCTTCCTCCAACAGGTTCTGGTGCTGCTCTGGTGTCCTGCAGCAGGGAACCTGAATCTGGTGCCACAGGTACTGATAATGATGATATCTGTGTAATGGCACAGGAAGGTGTGCCAGGGTCCGTCATTGGTCAGCCAATTGACAGTACACAGCTGTCAACCCCATCATTGCGCACAGTCATCCTGCCAGTACATCCTATGTCACCATTGTACTTAGGTGATGGACAGGATACAGTGGGCATTGACCAGGGTAATGTGGTATCTGTGGCACATGCTTACCCACACAGCAGCCATGGGCAGGTTCCTGCGATGGTACCACACAGACAGTTGCCCATGGATTCTCGTGGGAGCATCCGTGGGTGTACTGCCTCTGGCAGATGTGCCCAAAGAGGTCTGTCAACCTCAGCTATGTTTCGGGCTGTCATGCAGGCACAGTTGGGTATGGAAAGGTACACCAGACAGGGTCTGAGGGAGCTGAGAGCATGTCGCACAGCCATGACTGACAGTATGCGTGACATCGCGGATGCTATCCGTAATTTCACCGATGTCATAGACAGACGTTGTGGGGACATATTACAGCAGTTCCACAACCACATGTCCATGAGCCAGGGCAATGGTGGGCGGTTGTGGCGTCGATGTGGCCGTATGCGAGCAACAGCAGCAGCTGGCAGTCGGCGCGGATGACAACAGGCCCGCGGATGCCCCCATAGTGCCAGCAGCAGCCCCAGCAATGCTGGGTCTGTGCTGTCATCGAACGCCCAGGAGACCACGTGCACGTGGCTCTGGACAGTCCCAACAGGGACCTGTGTCCAGTCAACACACTCCCACTTCTGATGACAGTACCCAGTCTGGCTTAGTACCGGAAACGGTCTGTAGCACCCCTGCCAGGCACAGGTACCGTGTCCGTGCCCACAGACACAGATCTGTATGACCTGCCAGGTGCAGTCTGTGGCTGTCCACAAACTCCTGTATATGGCAGCCATGAGGTGGAACTGTGTGCGTGCATACACACATGTGAAATGTTAACACCTAGGGCTACCACATACACGCACACACTGCACCAACAGTGCCCCACCCTGTACTGCTGTCCCTCACCAACACACATACACACACATGTCAATTGGTGGTATCAGTGGCAGACTCAGGCATACCTAATTCACACCCTGTGCATATGACGAAACTGTGCCACCTACTGCAATCTCCAACATCATTGCAGGAACAGGTAAACACGTTGCTGATGCACAGGGTGACTACATAGAAGTGTATTAGTAGTATCATGTTAGTAACAGTACAGTGTGCTGATATGACTGTGTGTATATCCCAGCATGCCTGATGCAGTAACCGTATGACTGTCCTGAATTGTTATCTACACCCTTAGTACATACCAAAGTGTAACAGCTGCACATTATTGCATACCGGTGGTAAGGATGTCAAGAGATAGCCAGATACATGGGTAGCACGGGGGTAAGCTAATGCAAGTAGTGATACACAATGATGGACATGTACAGTAATGGTGGCAAGTTGCCCACAACGACTATGCAATGTGGATGTTTGTGCATGTTGATATGTGTGCAGTACCAATGTAATCCAAATCACAATTAACTATGACATAATATCAGTTCTACCATGGACATCTGAGCTGTGCATTCCTGGGTACATGTTGATAGTGCCTACATATTTGCACTGTTACCTACTGTTAGTGTTACCCCTTCTTTGTTGTACAATGGACTACTTCCAGCCCTGCTTACTGTAGCTTTGTTTGCATGCATGTTCACTTGGGGTTCCCTGGAACACTGCTTCCACCTGCAATGCAGAGTTACAGTGCTTCTGTGGACTCCTAGTGACATCTGCATAGCGTACTATACGTATGTCAAGTTTACACATGGCAGAACGTCACTGTCTGTCCTGTTCGCATGTATGTTGCCTGTGACACATTGCACATGTCTTACCTGGCATTTACCCACATGTGCAGTCATATATGCCAGTGCTATGAAATCAGTAGCAGTACACCCACACATACACACCTTCAGTATGTTGTACCCCATTGGCCCTATGTGTTGGTAATCACCATGGCAATCACACTACTATGGAAGCATGTGCAAAGGTAACCTGTGAATCACCTCTATGGTTCAGTTGTGGTTTATGTGAGTCATGTGGCAATGTCACAGCTGCCACATGTATGCAGTCAACCCTCACCCCTGGCCAGGAATGTACAACACATGTGTGGGATGCCATCACATAGCCAATCTGGGGACTGGGCACTCTGAACCCAGTAATGCCATACCCTGTCAGGTGGCATGACATACTACAGTGACTACAATACCAGTCTGATATAGACCCGCACTGACAGCAATCTGAACACACTGGGGCATACTTGGAGACTCAGAATAGCATCCTGCCTGAGCATCACACACCTCCGCAGCTGGCACCCAGGCATCCGTTACGTCGGAACAGTGCACATGCCACACATGGCACACACATCCTGTGTGCCACACACTCACAGCCTGTAGGGCTACACAACACACCTGCTACAGATGTGTCAGGTACCTCTCTTGACCGCTGCTGTGGGGTCCCACTCAACAGGCTGTACATGGTGAAGGTAACAGTGATATGCCTGTGGGGCACTATGGTCCACCATAAAACACATGCATACAGGTCAGTCAGAGGCATGGACACATATGACTCAGTCATTGACCATGCCACTATGGATGACCTGAGACATACCTCCCTGGACTACATGATAGGGAACATAGAAGGGATCTCTCAGCATGTGGCACGGGCCAGTATGAGCCTGATCTTGGTTGCCATCATACCCTCACCAGGTATGCTACCACTATATGTAGGAAGGGTGTTCTATGTCTACATTCTGCTCAATCTCCAATGTCATTCATAGGGTATCCACTGGCTGTCAACGTGTGTTTACATGCTAGGGAAGCCACAATGATTTGCGAGGGGCAGCTTGCACGTGACACCCATGGGCCATTGTATATTGACGAAGCCCCTTCACATAGTGCCTTTTGCTGCAGGACACAGATTACATAGCCACCTGCATGGGTATCACACAGGATAGGACACTAACAGTGATGCTACACAACACCAGCAGTGTACACCACAAGATGCATGCACTGGACACTGTCCTCAGCACAGTGAACTGCAATGTCTGTGCAGTACCAGAGTCCTGATTCACGGCTCACAGGTGCAACCCATCACTGCCAGGTTATACCTCATACCATGCCTGTCATCCCCTACACATGTAACACACATGGACAGGGAGGTGGTATCCCAAGGCACCGCAGATACACACACCTCCAGGTTGTTGGCACAGCACAAAGCATCAGGGCCTATTCATGTGCAGCTAACAGTGTGTTGGACTGCCTTCTGGTTCATAGCCTGGCACACACAACCCTCCCATACACAGGAAACCCACCTATCCTCCATAACAACACTGGTAATATGACAGTCTCAAGAAATGTCTTTATATGGCTGGACTGCATCCAGCCAAACATTGTGCGTGAGCATTACTGTAGCTACAACACACTAGCTGAAAGGTTCCCAGCATGTGGTCACTGAATTGCAGTGGAATAACATGTTACCACTCCCACAACAGGTGGGAACATGCAGCACCTGTTCATCGACTACATGTAGACTATATGGCCCAGACCAGATGTGTATCCCCTGCTGTAGGTATTTTACCATATACAACCCACACTGTATAGACACATACCGCGTGCGGCCCCTGCACAGTAAGACACAGTCATATTGTTATGCATTGCGAATACCATTTATCCACTCGAGGCATGTGTCGGACATGGTAACTACTGCAGGTCACAGGTATTTATGTGTATGTGTCACACACACACATCATGTGTGCATTGCCATTGCTGGTTTAGGCAATGGCATGCATTGTTATGCACAAAGACCCACACAAGGTCATATTGTGTGACACAACCACACGTGGCAGTTGTGGGTTTCCAAAACATACCTATCTGTGCTCTGACAATGGTAATAGACCCAGTAGCGGAGCGCACTATTGGCATTATTGGCCAAGTAGCCCTGTTTGGCTGTGCTGATAGTGTGGTGACATCCCCTGTGTTTACTGGGGGAATATGCAGCATCTGGTGTATTGTAGTATTTGCCAAAAGGATCTGTTTTCTCACCCTTGCAATTACACACCCTACTACCCCCACACACACACTTGCAGGATTCATATCCCTACCTAACTATGTCATGACACGTGAGAGAGACGCATTAGCGAAGCGCACTATTTGGATTACTAGGAGGTTCCTCTTCTCTGGCTGTACTTATAGGGTGCTGACATCATCAGTGTTTGGAAAGGGTAATGTGCATCATGTAGTGTGATCTCCTGATTGCCAAAAAGCACATGTTTTTCATACAGAATTGCACACACGCAAACTCCCCACATCCAAACACACACACACTTGCAGGTTTCAAACTCCTACCTAACTATGTTATGACACTAGAGAGAGAAAGACGCATTAGCAGAGTGCGCTATTCGGATTACTGGGAGGTGCCCCTTCTCCAGCTGTATGTATATGGTGCTGACATCATCAGTGTTTGGAAAGGGTAATGTGCATCATGTAGTGTGATCTCCTGATTGCCAAAAAGCACATGTTTTTCATACAGAATTGCACACACACAAACTCACTACATCCAAACACACACACACTTGCCATTTGCAGGTTTCAAACTCCTACCTAACTATGTTATGACACTTAAGAGAGACGCTTTAGCAGAGAGGGATATTTGGATTACTGGGAGGTCCCTTCTCCAGCTGTATGTATAGGGTGCTGACATCATCAGTGTTTGGAAAGGGTAATGCACATCATGTAGTGTGATCTCCTGATTGCAAAAATGCACATGTCTTTCATACAGAATTGCACACACACAAACTCCCCACATCCAAACACACACACTTGCAGGTTTCAAACTCCTACTTAACTACGTTATGACACTTGAGAGAGACGCATTAGCAGAGTGCGCTATTCGAATTACTGGGAGGTTTCCCTTCTCCTGCTGTACTTATAGGGTGCTGACATCATCCGTGCTTAGATAGGGGAATGTGCATCCTGTAGAGTGCTTTCACAGTTGCCAAAAGGGACATCTCCCTCACACAGACTTGCACACACACTAACCCCCCTCCACACACACTAGGCAGTTGCAGGATTCAAACCCCTACCTAACTATGCTATGACACTCATGACAGACGCATTAGCGGAGCATGCTATTCGCATTACTGGGAGGGTTTCTTTCTCCTGCTGTACTTATAGGGTGCTGACATCATCAGTGCCTAGAGAGGGGAATGTGCATCCTGTAAAGTGTTTTCTCAGTTGCCAAAAGGGACATCTCCTTCACACAGACTGGCACACACACTAACCCCCTCACACACACTGGACAGTTGCAGGATTCTAACCCCTACCTAACTATGTTATGACACTCATAACAGACGCATTAGCAGAGCGCGCTATTCGCATTACTGGGAGGGTTCCCTTCTCCTGCTGTACTTATAGGGTGCTGACATTATCCGTGCTTAGATAGGGGAATGTGGATCCTGTAGAGTGCTTTTACAGTTGCCAAAAGGGACATCTCCCTCACACAGACTTGCACACACATCAACCCCGCTCACCCACACACACACACACACACACACACACACACACACACACACACACACACACACACACACACACACACACACACACACACACACACTGAGCATTTGCATGGTTCGAATTCCTACCTACCTATATTATGACACTTGAGGGAGATGCATTAGCAGAGCGCGCTAACCGAATTACTGGGCATCTGGTCTGCATCTGCAGTATTTATAGGGTGCTGACATCTTTATTTCTACAGAGGTATGTACATCTAGTACTACCTGTCAGGTGGGGACTAGCATATATATATGCATTTGCAGCCACCTACGTCAGGGTCAGATATGCACATCGCACTGGCAGGTTATATTCTATACCATGCTTCATGACAACAGGACCTGTAACACACAACACAACCAGTCCAGAACACCACTCCCACATCCAGGACACACACTTTGCTTTCCTGGGAACAGTGCCTGGATATGCAGGTGTTCACATACACCATTCCAGTTGTTAACATCAGGTACAGGCATATTGTGTGTGGGAACTACTCAGGCCTCTACCACTTTACCCTACAGCCACTACAATTTGTGGGTCCATGTGCTATGGCAGAACCACTCACCACAGCCACATGGGGGAATACATATTGCACCTGTCAATCTGCAACATGGGTACTCACTGTTCCACACCAGAGGTAGACCACCATTGTTGATATCTGACCATACTCACCTTTCCCTGGACATCCATATCCCATCCCGACCCCCAGGCAAAGTTGTCAATGCAAACAAACTGTATGTAGCACAAGCAGACTCTACACTTGTGAAGACTGGGGTGGACAACTTCAAAGGACCCATGCTGGGGGACTATACTGGCCACTCTGCATAATCCTTGACAATTGCATTCTATGAGCATGTGTAAGGTTTGCATTGATCATGCTATCCCACATATATCCATGACTGCTCCACAACAAGACACCTGTCAGGTGTACACTGGCCATATATGAGTCGTCCAACAGACAGAGTGAGCTAATACATTGCAGAGCTGTAGCCCACAGAGGGAGGACGTCTGTGAACAGTACCAGCACGACACTTCATTCCCACATAATCATCACAACACAGTGTTGACAGTGGAATTGTCCAGACAATGCAGACAGGGCTCCCCTCAGTCTGTTATTGACGCCCACTTACTGTTAGAGGTCCTCAGCAACCCTCTTCCAGCACACACCAACAACATGGCTGTGGCTTAGCACATTCAAACCCTGGGATCTCCACTGTGCCCCTGCTTGACAGAGGCACAGCTCAATAGCCTCACACGTTGCCTTATGTGACCTACTTTACAGTAGCACAGTAGCCTACTGTACTGGGGATGCAGATGTCAAGCACACTCTGGCTGAGCTGTCATTCCCTAGGGCAACATGCCTAGTATTGACCTCTACACCCATATGCTCAATTGTCAGATGCACAATATTTGTTGTGCTGTTAAACTGTTTGCAGGTCTTTATTGCCATAGCATTCCCTGTTCCTATAAACAACTTGTGTATCTGTGGAAGATGTTTGAATATGAGGGCGATCCACTATATCACTTATGTCTCTGTAGTCATTTACTGTGTGCACTGGGCAGATTGATGTGTTGTGGTTGGTTCCTGGAATGACACGTACAAATACCAGATATGTGTGGCCAACTGCTAAACAGAGATATGGCCTAAGTGTGTGAGCATGCCCAGTTCAGCCTTTCCATGGCATGTTGTCTGACATATGCCTCATTTATCGAAGTGTGCGAGCATGCCCAGTGTGAGCTTTCCATATGTTGAACTCTGAAGTCCACCACATATTTGGGTGTGTGTGAACTTCAACAATATCTCACATTTATGGTTGTGTGTTGGGTGTCATGTTGTGTACTAACTGGCCAACTGCTTCGTGTCTGCCACGACAGGGATTATACTGTGCCTGCAGGGATTGCATGGGATACTTTGCATACAGTTGTCAACATCCTTTCATAATGACCTAACACTGTAGTACCGTATAGTGTACTGGTTCAGTACTTTCACTGTGGTGGACAGTATCTTGTGCTTTAGTCCTATCACTGCTTGACATCTTCATAGTGAGCACAACAGACTGTGTAGGGGCCAGTTGTGCACATATGACCATGTTGCATTATGTTCAGATGTGGACTACCAACATTGGTAGTGTATTCCACAACATAGGTGGACATTGGCAAACACTAGAGATGTTCCCTAGGCCATTTCTGATGCTAGTCACAGAGTGTGTTTGTCCTTCGACACACATTGTAACTGGAGTTTGCCATGACATATGTCATGGTTAGTATACTGTGCCTCCATCTGCCTCTGACATAACAGTGATACCCAGGGTTAACCTACCATCTCCCATCCACACATCAGGATTCCTCTTGCGGGGTGTCGATAGGTGACTCTCTGGCTAACCTGTACTGGGAGTTTACTCAAGAGTGGGGGTGCCTTCTGTGTTATGGATCATTCTGTACAGCTTGTCCTATGTATGTCAGTGCTGAGGTTCAGGTCTCTCATGTGCATAGCTCACTGCCATTCAGATTGTACAAGGTGCAGCATGTTCATTGATTCCAGCTTGGACATGGCTTCATACATCAGGCACAGCTTGCCTCTGGGTGGGCAGTATGGCAGTGTGTGGTGCTGCAGTTTGTTTACTCAGGCAACACATAGCATCTGTTCATGCTCTTTGCTACTCCTGGTGGGGTACTGTTGTGGACTTTACAGTTGATGGAGGTGTCTGCTGAGGTATATCCCACAGGGGCTATTGTAGTCAATTGTGACGCTGATGAAGGATGACTGCAGAGCCACAGTGACCTCCCCTTATCTACATCTGACAACCTTCATGATTGGGTGGGTATATGGTATGTTTCTGCGAACACTACAGCCACATGTTTGTCCAATGCAGGATATCTATCACCTTGTGTCCCCAGGTCTCTCATTACATGTTAGGTACATAATGGGTTAACACCTGTGTGGTAATTTGTGGGCACTTACTGTATATCAATGGTGGTTGTCTATACACAGTTCTGCAATTAGCTTGCTGACATGGCTATGGCTCCAGTTGTCTGTTTCTATGTGGCCCTTTTGTGGGTTGCTTGTGTCAGCTCGGGGTCGGATATGTTGGGCAGTTTGTACTCCTCTGCATACATGTTCAGTCACAGTCCTTCCATGTTGGCCTGTACCTATGGGACATATATACAGAACGGGGGAGGTCCCAGGACCAAGCCTTGTGGGATGCCACTCATATCTGCTTTGTAGTCTGACATGGATGCAGCATGTCTGACCATGTCAGTTCTGTCCTTGGTCTGGTTTGCAACCCCTCTATTGACATAGGGGTTTATATTTAAGCTGGTGAACATATCCATACTGAACTCATAGGGTATTGTCTGGAAGCATATGCACAGTCCAGCTACGCTGTGTGGACCACATTGCCCTCATCACTGACCTTAATGACTGTTTCAAATGGGTCAAATATGTTTAGGGGCAGGATCTGCAGTTATGACAGCCACACTGGGTAGGGTCCAGTGTCAGTAGGTCCACGATAGCTTTATGTCTGCGGTACATACCGATCCTTTCCATAGCTGTGCAGACCAAGCTTGTCAGGATCCTGGGGTGGTAGTTTGCAGTATCCATTCAGGCAACACCTTTGTTGTGAAAGACCACTGTTGTTGTACACTGCTCTTTGGGTACATATCCTGTGGTAAGGCTGACAGTGGGCAGTAGTGTGATTTGGCATTCCATTATTCTCGTAGTCCATGTTGGCCTCAGCCCAGGACACCATCACATACCTTTGCTGCTGTGTGTTTTGCTTTTCAGATGATGGCTGTTACCTCAGCATCTGCAATGTCAGGGGACCAGCAGTCTGCTGGGATAGATATTTTGCATTCTGGGGGGGGGGGGTTGCACTGAACCTGTCAGGTTGTATGTTGGCAATATGTGTGTGTGTTTGGTATGTTGTTTGTAATATCTGTGTGATTCGGAGCATATCTGTGAATTCCCAACATGGTTCCTACCATCAGGTAAGTAAGCCTTGTGATTATCCTTAGTGTCCTGTACAATTTGTATCTTCATAGGTTCATGGGTTCATACTAGGCTATCCACCCTAGGGAATTAGTAAGCCAAGCCAGAGTGTATGTGTCTTTTGCCACCGCTTGCTATGTGACTATTATGGCCATTTATGATTTTCTTTACTGTGCCTCTGTCTGGACGTGACACAGTGAAGACTCCCCAGTGTACATGTACGATCATCCATCCACTTGGCAATATTCCTGTTGAGGGGTGTCAGTGAGGGGCTCTGCCTAACATGGATTGGGATCCTGTTTCTGGGTGTGGGGAGCCTCTGGGTTATGTATCTGTCCCTCCAGCACATCCTATTTCATTATGTGTTGAGGCTGACATCTGTCACTGTCACAGCTCCAATGGCTTTGATTTCCTGTGGTGGAGCATGTCCATTACTCCTGTGTTGAACATGGCCTTGTACAACAGACATACAGTGCCTCTGTGTAGGCAGTCTGTGACTGCATTCAGCTGGGGTGTCTACAGCCAGGCAGCATATAACATATATTTGACACCCTTTATCCTCTTGGTGGGGAACCTTTGAGGTCTTCCTAACCGCTGCAGGTGTCAGGTACGGTACATCTCATATGAGTCATTGTACTAGATTATGGGTCTGATAAGGGAACAGTACAGGGGCACAGTGACCTCTGTTGATGTAGATATGAATCCTTTCATGATACGGTGTCCAATATAGACAGTCTTCCTAGCCACATTGGCATTGTGAGTGTCACATGACAGGTTACTGTCGACTTGTGTCCCTAGGTCCCTGATTACTCCTTGCATACATAATGGTTTACCACCTATGTGGTAATTTGTGAGTACCTTGTCTGGTATTTAGTGGGACATTCATACTGTCCAGTGTCTTCAGGATGTTTGGGTGGGGTTCTTGTGTGTGAGAGTGTGGTCTGTCGCATGCTACAGACTGTACAGCAGTTTTGACTACACTTAGGTGCACATGGGTGGTCTCCGCTGCTTCGTGCATTGTCAGTTGCCTGGCCGTATGGGTGTCTGTGCTGCATATGGATACTCCCCCTCCTTTGATGTTTTGGTCCAGGTGTTGGGGCCATAACGCATGATATGTGGTATAACCTGGTAGTGCTGGTGTGCTATCAGTAGGCTTGCAGCAGGCTTCTGTCACTGCACAGACATCGATGTTCTCCATTCTGGGAAGTGCCTCAGGGGCATGCATATTGCAGTTTACACATCTGGCATTGGTCAGCATTACCCTTATGTTTCTTACCACTTATTTTTTCTAGGGTGGTGGGTTAGTCTTTTTGGCCTTACCTACGTACGGCTCTATGGAGGTGGCAAAGGCCTTATCCAGTATCCAGACGCCCAGAGGTAACAGGTGCAAGCCATCCCTGGAACAGCAGCATGGCTTGTCATGCATGACATCTCAAGCAGACAGACATTAGACCCTCTTGGACTGACAGCTGTAACTGCCACCTGTTAAAGCTGATCATCCTGTGTTTGTACTGTGGCATCATTCTTGGTGAGGGTTGGATGCTGCAAACGGCCAGTGTCATACCGGCCTGGAGTACATACTCAGAGAGCTCATCCATGTCTCTTTTCATGTAGTCCAGGGAGATACATCTCAGGTCATTCACCCCAGCATGGACAATGAGTGCATCATATTTCTGCTTGCTTTGGGGTGACCTGCGTACTTGTGTTATGTGGCATATTGTGGCATCCTACAGGCAGCTTACTGTACCCTTTCCCTTGTTCAGTCTGGTGAGTGGGACAGCAGTGTGTCTGCCTATACAGACACCTATTACAACTGTATCAGGCATGTTGTTTCTCCTTCTGGCCTGTAACTGTTTGGCACACCAGCGTTGTGTACTATGTGTTGCATGTGCTATGTTTGGAGGTTGTGGTTGCTTGGGATCTGCTTTGGAGGCCTCTGTTGGTGTGGTGTGTTTGTAATTATGGCCTCCGGGAATGTTTTTCTGTGTTTATGTGTTTGATTTACAGTTGTGATAGGTCTATGTGGGACTGTGTTTGTGGTGTATGTGGTTACCTTCTCCTCCTGAATAGTTTTGACAGTACTGAGTTGAGGGAGCTCAGCCTCTGGTTTGGATAAATGGTTGCGTCTCTCACATATATTTGTATTTATTGGGGGGAGTTGTGGGTTGTCTGTGTACTTGGGGCAGGTGTCACATTGCCTCTGGATTCACAGATTCTACTTGTTGTGGCTGGCCTTCGTGGATTGTATGTGTGGACATATTTTATTGCCATACTACTGATCAGTGATTACTTCCCCTTTTATGTTTGCTCTATCATGTAGTAGCTTCCTCATTCTCTTGCATGGTTTGGTAATGGCTGGAGTCCAGCATGCCAGATGCCTGCGTGTATGGCATTGTGTCTTTTTGTTATTTGTGATTGCATAATCCAAGCATTCCTGGCTGTGTTCATGGAATGCCTGTATAACATGTTCTGCGGTGTGTCCCATATTCTGCACTTGCACAGGGCGTTTTGTGGATTCCACATCGGTTTGGAGGGGTGCAACCTATGCTTTACACATGTTTTTCACTGTGGTTTTCTGGCCAGGGACTGTGGTCAGGATGTGTATATCCAGTGTGATTACTCTATGGTCTGGTCTTACCAGTGAGGGATACACTTCTTATCTTGCCATCCAGTACACATGTTGCTGATTATCACATCCAGTATGCTTACCCCTCTTGTGGGAGTGGTACTTTGTTCCTGGGCATTTTGGTTTATGGATTCTGGGAACTTTTCTCCTTACTGTGTTGGTGCTAGTATAATGCTCCCAGTGTATGTCTGGGTATTTTCAGTCAAGCAATATAATGTGGTTTGGGGGGCTTGATATATTCATGTATTCCAACATAGGCCAGGTGAAGTTCCTGGTATTAGGACAGTAGTCTGCAGCAGGCTATATACTGGGAGGTGGTTTTAGCCATTGGTATTTGACCGTGGCTAATCCATGCTGCTTCTTGTTGTGGTACCAACATGGGGGTGTGGTTATCCTTGACATTTATTGCTAGTCACCCTCCTTTTGTAGCTTGTTCCATGTTTTGTGGCTGTACAGCACAGTATGAGGTGTAACCTGGTAGTGTTAGGGTGCTGATGCGAGCCTTGACCCAGTTTTCTATTACAGGACTGATATCAACATTCTCCATACTGTGTGCGTTTACACTGCACACATCTTGCTGTTTAGACTTCTGGCATTGGATAGCATCACATCTAGCTTCCTATCCCTTGTGGTACCTATGAAGGTGGGTTTGTGTTTTGAGACTTACCTATTCAGGGCATGCTGTGGGTACTGACAGCCTTTGCCAGTATCCATGGGGCCTGGACTGATAGGTGCACGCCACCCCTAGCAGGTGGTGCATCATGTCATGCTCCGCATGTCTTCCCAGGCTGAAACACATTGGCTCCCCTTTGACTAACTGCATTACTTCAGTCAGTTATTGCAATTGATCATCCCATCGTCATTTTGTGGCTTCATGCTTGGTGGGGGTGGATGTTAGTCAGGGTCCTCAGGTGTGCATATAGTACATGGTGTTACATTACTTAACACATGGCATTCATGCCTCAGGTGGTGCTGCAGGGCTGCCTCTGTCGGATGCGCATATTACACTCCCTGTACATGTTTGTGAGCAGATCATGTCATTTTAGGCATCCCTGTTATTATTTGAGTGAGTCAGAGGGGGTATCATTCCCAGGGTTCCTACTGAGCCAGTGTATGTGCTATGTGTTGCCTCTTTGCCAAGGCCAGGGCATACTGGGCACACCTCCTTCTGCCTACTGGGGCAGGCTCAGGTTGTTCCTCCTCCAAGTCACGCTCTGCCTGTGATGGCCTTGGCAATGGTGGGGAGCTGTTTGGCCCAGCCCTATGCTGGTCCTGCTGCAGCTGTTTTCGCAAGATCATATTATGTAGCATAGCACATACCATGACAATTTGGGTACATGTAGTTGGTGAGTACTGCAAGGCTCCACCAGATGTGTCCAGACACCGGAACCATGACTTGAGCAGCCCAAACACATGCTCTATTACATTACGTGTTTGTGCGTGTGCCTCATTATGGCGTTCCTGTTCAGGTGTGTGTGCGTTTCTGATGGGTGTCATCAGCCACGGCTCCAGTGCATAACCTGCATCCCCCACTAGGTGTCCATGTGGGATGACTCCACTGGCAAATGTCTGGTACAGCTGCATCAAATGCCAGATGTGGGAATCATGGTAGCTCCCAGGGCAGCCAGCACACACATTCCTTATTATGCCCTGGGCATCACACACGACCTGGCAGTTGATGGAGGGGAAGCCCTTGCGGTTAATGTAGGCCCTACCCCGCTCACCGGCTGGAGCTTTGATGCGTATGTGCATGCAGTCTATTGCACCCACTACCTCAGGGTATTCCGCTATTTGCTGGAAGAGACGCATATTGCTGGCCAATACCTCACGGGCATTGGGGAAATATACATGATCACCGACATGTGCTGACATGGCATCCAGGAACTGGTGCAGTACCCTGGAGGCTGATGCCTGTGATATCCCCATCATATCACCAGTTGGTCTTTGGAAGGTACCTGTTGCTAGTATTCTTAGGCCAACACATACCTTGGTTTCCACTGGGATGGGTTCCCCTCTGTTGGTTCTGTATGTGAGGCATGGCCTGCACAGCTCGACTATTTGCTGCAGGAGCTCTCTGTCCACTCTATAGCACTCTACTATCTCCAGCTCATGTAACCCGTGGTAGGTGACCCTGGGCCTGTACACTCTTCTCCGTCTCCTCATTGTGGGTTGTCTGGCACCATCTGCATTGTCACCACCCTCATCAAGTCGCCTATGTCTCATTATGACAGCTATGGCAGCCCCTAACATTTCTGCTCTGAGTTCAGCTTTTTCAGTTTTCACTTCTAATAGCTTACTCCTGTCTTGCAGTGTCTCTTGACAGAAACATCCTGCACTGCTGTTTGCAGAGTTTTAAGTGCTGGGTTGGGCTACTATTCTGCCTGTGTAATTGCCTGCTTCTAATTGTTTTCACCTGCTAGCTCCAGCAGTATTCCCTGCTAGCTTCCTACTAATTCTGTTGCTTCTTTTTCCTTTCTGTTTCCTCAGGGGGGAGCAGCGTGCATACCAGCAGAAACACGCTCACAGTGGCTTACACGCGCGCACACATGCTTACACGGTTCAGGATCTGCCTATTCGGGTTAAAACGCACGCACACCAGTGCAAACAGTCTTACAAGTCTACCAACAGGCTCCCACATGCTCAGTCTGCCTTACACGTGCGCACACTGCCCTACTCGCACTTCATGGCACGCACACCTGCGCATGCACGACCAGCAAGAAACTTTGGTGTAAGTAACAGTGTACACCTTCCATTTCTTGACTTTCCCATGCTTATCTTGTGGCACTCCTCTTTCCCTGATCTGTGTCTGTCATCTGTCATGTTACACTGACCTCCAATGAACTGCATTTCTTTCTACCATTCCCCCTGTGATGTCACCTATCTCCTACTCTATACCTCCCCCTTATGTATCTCTTACACTACTCAGACTCTGCTCATTTGCAATGTGACTGTGGGATTCAGTATCCTAACCCTCATTTATATGAGATTGCCTACTAATGCTTAGTTACATGTCTTAGACTCAGCTTCCCCCCTTAGCAACCACTGCACGGTGGCCATGTTGTTTTTGGTCTGCTGGTCCCTGCATTGTCATTCCATGTATTGCATAAAACCCACATTTGTGGGTTTATAACCTTCATTTTTATGTTTTATACAGCGCAGCCCGCTTGCGCGGAGCTGCACTGCATTTAAACATCAGCGCTCACCGAACAAAAATATATATATTTTTTTAATTTTTGCATCAGGTTACCTTGCCAATGGCCACATATTTGGCCATTGGCATGCTACCTGACACATATGCACCCTTTATTTGGAGCTGACATGGCTCCATTGTGATTTTTGCAGAAACGTACTCAGTTGTCATCTGAGTACATTTCTGCAGCTAAAACGTCTCTTACATGGGCTGGTTTCTGCTTCGTGAATTGCTAATATACCTCATTTGCATACCTTTCAGCTGCAAGTGAGGTATTTAGCATATCCACGCCCAGTCCGTGTAAGAGACGTTTTAGCTGGTCACTTACATGGAGTTTCGGGCTGTTCCTGGATCGCAAGGCTTGCATGGAGTGCTACACGTCTCTTACACTCCGTGCAAGCCTTCGTGAATCCTGCCCTACATCTATATCTATATCTATATCTATATCTATATCTATATCTATATCTATATCTATATTTATATATCAATCGATATCTCTCTCTCTCCATCTCTCTCCGTCTCTCTCTCTCTATACATATATATATATATATATATATACATATATATATATATATATATATATATATATACACACACACACACACACACACACACACACACACACACACACACACACGCCGCATGCACACACACACACACACACACACACGCACACACACACACACATACACATATATAATTATCCATAAACTGGCTTTATACAACACCTGTTAACTACAATACTAACATTTTCTCTCCTAACTAGTTTGTTCCATCACCTCCATTTATTTGAATTCCCAAGCACTAATTATAGTATCTATTATCTGATAAACCCACTAATATACCTACCCGGTATTCATCATCTTATAATGCATAAGTATCTTTTATATTGCAACAGTTATCTCTTTTTGTCATATGAATGCAATCTTGTTAGCAAAATTATGGGTACTTGTTAATGTACATTTAATATCTATTAAAGTATACTATTAAATGTTGGTTTAAAAATGTTTGTAATATGTTTGAGCTTTTATCCCAGAGCTTCCCCTGAAAAAGATTTTTTTCACTAAAGTTAGTCAGATAAGCCCAGGAGAAAAAACAAAATAATTAAAAATAAATAAAGATAGAGTTTTAATCTGATAGTATGTACCTTTGTATGAGTGTGTACTAAGCAACTGGTAACAGGCAACAAATGTAATGTTTACAGTTTTACTTAGTGCTAACACTTGCAAAAATGGAGGGGTTTGGCCCCCCACACATTTTATCTCCTTTTAAGAGAGGTCATATGCATTTAAACCCACTGATCATGTTTTTCTCTCAGTTTGTGCTTTGTAACAACTGTGCTATGACTTTATTTTTTTGTGGTGTCAGCAGCTAATGTACAGTTGTTGAGAATGTTTAAGTTATACAGGCAGGTGTTTAAATCTAGCAGTGTACATCTCGTATTAGTGTGTAACATAAAAAAAATGGCGATATACCGGAATGACTTACTCAACAGATGTGATGTGCAATATTGTCATTTTTTGAATGGTGCTGAAATGTATTAAACTAAGTGCTGTACTTCCCTGTGAGCATGTCCAGTGTAACAATGTATGTTTGTATCTTCCTTTGTGTGACTATTAGCATAAAGCAGCACCTCTATCCAGCTTTTGGAAAATAGTATGTTTCCTTTCTCTTTCTATGTCAAAAAATTATTTATTATGTCTACTGTCACAGCTTCCACAGTTCACTTTACCCCTGTACTCTGTATGGTATGTTGGGACTAGGGATCTGCAATTATTGTCTGTTGCACAATGCTCATCCCATTTGTTAATCTTCAGTACTGTTACAGCACTTAGTAGTTTATCACAAGTATTGTACAAGTAATTCTGTGGCATTAGTAGCTAATACACATATTGTCTTAGGTAGGCAGGGGTTTAACTACATCCTGGTGTACACTGCAACACTGTATAAAGCAATCATAGATAGGGAATACTGACATACCTCACAGATGTGTTGTGCTAGTATTTGCTTGCATATGACACTTTCACAAGGTGTGTTATTAGCTCACTTCACTGTTGCGCTCACTTTTAACTATGGTCATTAGGCAGACAGGGTTCAAATCTATGCCGCTCTCAGTTGTGGAATACTGGACAGCTGTCATTATCATATGGTAAGAATGCCATGTGAATATAAAAACATGGTAGCAGGATGCATCCATCTGAGAGATTCCATGCCTCACTGACAACATGCATTGATTCATATATTGCTTGATGGCTTTTAGTCTATATACATGTTCCCTGTGCATTTTACATTCAGTGGAATTATAACACAATGTACATGTCTATGTGTAGTCACATCTTTCCTGAACACTGTCTGTCGTGGTGTATTATAGTCATGCTCATGAACTTCCAGTATCAATATCAAACATAATATTTAGCACACAGCTGAGTGCATTTTGGTTGTTTGATATCAGGTTATCTATTCCATTGAAATGTATTTGCAGCCATCTCTTTCCTGTATACTCTGTTAGCAGGCCTTGTTAATATACTCTCCAAGTAACTGCATCCTTGCAGAAACTCAGGTGTTCAAAAGCTGACATGTGCATTTTATTTGCCTGAACTCAAATTATTCCATTTTTTTAGCATGTATTTTGTAGCACCTCTCTCTTGAGTGTTCTGTTAGAACATCTTGCTGATAACCTGTGCTTGTGAATATATTACTTACCAGAGCAAGGGGTTCAAGTTTATTTGGATGATAGCAAATGTCCCATACCCTAGACATGTGTTATTCCATTTACCCAGCTTTCATTGCTTCTAGAGCATGACACAGTCTGCTGTTATGAGGTATGAATGTGTTGCTGCATTACAGTAATGGTTTACTGATGTTTACTTCTTTTGTGTACATAATTCTCATGTGTTATGATTTTCACAGCTTGTCCATGTTTTTAAATATAGAGTAGCTGTGTTTTGCTACTCCAGACATTTGGGTTTATTGTCTTGCATATCCTATACAACCGTAGTGACTATTAACTGACCTTTGGGTTTCAGACTTCATACCCTTCAGAAAATGCAGAGTACTGCTGTATCTCTTATTCTATCCACTTTCAAAATGCATATTACTGCATTCCCTAAATTTGTAACATTGTTCTCACATTATTATATGTTTGTCCACTACTTTTGCATTGGACAATAGAAAGATAGGCTCATTCTTACATGGTTGTATTGTCCTATACATTTGTAATCCTAACATTTCCATGACTATTTGTTTAATGCAAATCTCATTGCAAGTAATGTTCAGCATCTCCAGGATTTCGTCAATGAACCCTGCACCATCCTTAAGTGCCTGCCAGTTTTATGTCTTTTCCTTGCTTATGGTTTCTAGTTTTACTTGTCTGATGCTGTTGATTAGATCCTTACTATGGACCTATGCACTCGCTAGGGATTATATGGTTTGTCGTGCGCACACTTTTGTTTGCATTGTATACATAGATACGGCCATGCAGTTGCTTATCATGACATGGCCACAAGTGTGTTTGTACTGTAGGCCTATGATAAGGATGCTTGTCATGTTATAAGAGTCTCCTGCTACTGTCACTTGGTTTTCTAGTTACCTCTCTGACCGACTACAATCTGTGAAATGGCTCTCTGTACTCTCCCCCTCCCTCACCGTAAATATGGGCGTACCCCAAGGTCTATATTGGGCCCATTACTATTTAATATTTTCACAAATCTGATCCACAGTTCTTGCTGTCACTCATCCCTTGTACAATATGCAGATGATTCTGCTGTGATCACTATCTCTGACTCTCCCTCTAGTCTCATTTCTATTACACAGGCTGCCTTTACATCAGTGGAAACCTGGCTCACCAACAACCAACTCATCTTGAATCCTAAAAAAAAAAAACTCTTACTATTTCTCCCAAAAACTTTTAACCATCTCAAATCTTCTTTCACTATAGTGTCTCTCAATAAGACTCTCATAGTAGCCGAAACTAGCACCAAACTCCTAGGTGTCACTATAGATGATCAACTTAAATTTGACTTACACATCAACAACTGTATCAGGAAGACCCATCAGAAACTAGGCCTTCTATACAGAAATAGAACGTTTCTCACTCCCAAAGCTAAAGTAACCATCTCTCATACCTACCTCTTACCCAGCCTACTATATGGCTCTCAAATACTCATTAACCTTAATGCCACACTCCTAGCAAAACTTAACTCTACCTATACTAAGGTAGCCAGATTCTCTGCCCAACATACTTATAAAACCCATCACTGTGTCTCACTTAAACACTTAAACTGGCTTGAACTACCTAACCTACTTATTCACTCTCTCAGCTCCAGATTATACACTCCATATTATACAAGCCGTTCTATTGCCCTAACATATCTTCCTTTATATCCCACTATACTACAACTGGTTCCCTATTAGAAGACCAAAGACGCATTCTTTCGAATGGGTCTTGGTCGAAATCAAAAGCCTGAAATGGCAAAATATCGAAGCAGCTCTTAAGCAAATTCTTTCCCTGGGAAAGAATTTGCTTGGCCGCTTCATTACTTTGCTGTTTTTGGCACTGTAGTGCAGTCTGGAGTTGGTATAGTTAAGTAGGGGGTGTGGGGGTTGATGCCCCACACTTAATCTAATGTTTAAAGTGTTTTATTTATTTATTTTTGTTGGACCAGCGATTTTTTGCCCTAGGAAAAAAAATCGCTATTCTGACAGTTAGAAATTATAAGCTTTCGATTACATTGGGTTGATTAATCACCGTTCACTTTTTTAAGCTTTCGGTGATGTAATATAGACCCCTCCAACTAGATCACTCTGCAGCTAAGACCAAGACCTACTACTTATCTACAAACCTAGGATGAATAATGGATGTAATCTGTATAGCTACCATCCTACCATTGCCTGGAACAAGCTTCCACTTCAAATTTGATCACTAAATCAACCAAAGCAATTAAAGTAACTGGTAAAGAACACCTAAAAACTTTCTGGTCCTGTCTCTGTACTCTCCCACCACAAACTGCCCTTCATTCCCAAAGCTGCTCATTATTTGCCCACTAACCTTAACATTTATCTTCTACACCCCCACTGTTTAACATTTCTCTCCTCCAGGCCTTCCCATCCTGTCTTTTTCTAACCATGTTTTTCTTATGCTTCAGCTGAACTTTTCTCTTCCTAAATATCTCCTCTAAACTGTCTCCTGACAGTAACTAATGATTTTATTGAATTCATGTTTCAATGACTGTATTTTCTTTATTTGATTTTAATTATGACTAGTAAATATTTGTAAAATTTTATGCTGATGTTAATACTTGTCAAACAATGACTCTGTAATGTTCTATTGAACTGTATAATTTACTGGAGCTTTTCTCCCCGGGCCTCCACTGAAAAAGGGCTATTTCAGCTCAGTCGGACTATTCCTGGTCAACAAATGTAAAATAAATAAATAATAAAAATGTTTGATTAACAATGCTGCTTACTGTGCTATGATAGTAAATCATGTTAGCGTAGCTGCAAGGTGGCACAATGTTAATGAAGTCACAGGCCAGTGCTCCGGATAGTATTCTAAATACCCAAAATCCTAAATCTGAAAGGGGGTGTAGGTTTCTTAAGGCCAGTGCTGCTCATCATGCTAAGATGGTAAAGCATGTTAGCATAGCTGCAAGGTGGCACAATATTAATGAAGTTACAGGCCAGTGCTCCGGATAGTATTCCAAATACCCAAAATTCTAAATCTGAAAGGGGGTGTAGGTTTCCTAAGGCCAGTGCTGCCCATCATGCTAAGATTGCAAATCATGTTAGTTAGCTGCAAGATGATATGATGTTAATGAAGTCACAGGTCAATGCTCCAGATAGAATTCCAAATACCCAAAATCCTAAATTTGAAAGGGGGGTCTAGGTTTCCTAAGGCATAGTTGTTGACTAGCCAAACAATCCCATAACCCATTAAACAGTTTCTATCATCAGTGACACATTGATAATGGTTTCTATTCCCCCATCTTCTTGTTTCCCCCCTGCAAAGCTGTGATGTGCTAAAAATATGACTTCTTAAAATGTGAGAGGTATACAAAGGAAAATAGCATAGCCTGTAGCAAAATGCAGCAATATTTGGGGATCTACAAGTTTTAAAGGAAAAAGTCACTGATGTATGGTCTGGTATAATGTAGGACAATGATATACATGCAGGTGTGCTAGAAAAGGGTAGATCTGTGAGGAGTACCGAGGGTATTTGGGCATTTAGTAGGAAGCCTAATTATATGTAAAAGGGAATTAGTATTTATAACATAGAGGAAAAATCATAAATACCAACCATTGGCAGTGCAGGGCAGACAGTTTATTGACATGGAGGTGGGAGTTTAATGGGGAGTTCAGCTTAGGTATTAACATAGCTACTGTTGTCAGTAGGGGATACAGACTGAGTACTGTAGCCAGCTTTGAAATGGGAAATTATGATATTTTAGGGTGATTTGGACATCTAAGAGTTCAAATTGAGGGTCCTGAGGAAAAAGTCTTAATGCGTTGGCATCCCCCACACATATTGATATGCCCCACATTTGCCAGTATGCCTGAAGACATAATATCCACTAAACCCAGAACAGCAGGAGTGCGTTTATTGGCTTGAAACCATCCCTTTGTAAGAACACATATATGAATGTGTTCAAATTAGAGGAAGGCCTCATATTCAATTTTCTTTTAAGACACCAAGCATTAAAGAGCACCACCTTAATGTGTTCCAAATTATACTGATTTATTTTTTATGCATTTATTTACTTATTTTATTTACAAGGATAATAAATTGAACACAATAGACCATTTGCAGACATATCATGGGTGCAGACATTCATAGAAAAATAAGACAGAATTAATTCAGAAATACAGAGTATTCATTGAAGGTACAGAGTCCAGCAAGTGATTGAAACGATGAACATATATTATTAACTGAGCAAAAAGGCAAATGTGGATTAAATTTAGCAATAAATGGGGGGGGGGGTAGCAGGTGAGAAGGTAGAGAGGAAGCAGGAGTGATGTAGGGGAGGAGAAAATTTAGGTGATGTGTCCAGTGTAAAAGCATTTGCAGTCTGATTTGTGATGGAGGTGTCTTCTAAGTTGTGCTCTAAAAGTGGGGAAGGATGAGATTTAGTTTGGTGAAGGGGGAGACATTTCCAAAATTTGGGAGCAAGAATAGGGAAGGAGTAGACATCACAGTGCAGTTTGGTATGAGGGTTCTGGTGTGAGGGAAGGAGTAGACATCACAATGCAGTTTGGTATGAGGGTTCTGGTGTGAGGGAAGGAGTAGACATCACAGTGCAGTTTGGTATGAGGGTTCTGGTGTGATGGAAGGAGTAGACATCACAGTGCAGTTTGGTATGAGGGTTCTGGTGTAAGGGAGTTAATTAGAAGTTGTGGAGGTTGTACGGAGTGTTTTACTTATGGAGATTGGCAGCAAGATGCATGAAGGCACCTATCCCAAACTTGAAATTGGCCTTGTTTGATTTAATTAGTCCTCTAAGTTTCCTGTTTAGTTTTATTAGTGATCTCTTGTCATTATGAGAGTCGCTCTTTCTGACTTTGACCATGACTTTTCTCCTTTTGTTATATACCCTGTTTTATTTTATTTATTTATTTTATTTTATTTTACATTTGTTGACCGGGCTAGTCCAGCTGGATATATGTCCATTTTCAGTGGAGGCCCGGGGAGAAAAGCTCCGACGATATTACAAATAATTCACAGAAACAGTCAATACAAGGTAAAAATTAATAACACATTGAGTCAGAACACGAGATATACATGCAGACAGGCATAGTCATAGCAGAAAATTACATAAACAAAGTTTAGTAGATATTTGCTATACAAATTCTAAAAATATAAGTATATAATATGGAAAAAGGTGAAAAAGAAAATAATTAAAATATTTTAAAAAGTATATATATATATTTTTTTTTTTTTTTTTTTTTTTTTATTATGTCTATAGGATGTTGTGTGAGGAGGAATTAAGGAGGAAAGGAAAAAAAAAGGTTAATCTGGGTTGTTACAGGAACAAAGCCAGTGTTTATTGAGATATGTTTTCAGCTGTTTTTTAAAGAGTGGAAGACTAGACAAAGATGAGATATCAGATGGCAGTTTGTTCCACATTTTTCCAATAGAGTTAGAAAAAAGGTTGTCACCTGCAGAGTTATTGGGTATGGTAATATTAACCAGTAGTTTGTTTGAGGTTAAGATCAAGATTCCCCCAGAGTGGTTTGCTATTGGGGTTTGTTTTGCACTTACTTCTGGTAGGTACAGTAACCTCTATGCAGCCATGTATGTGCCTATACAGTGTGTCTGTGAACAATTCTACATAGGCTGTTGTGAACTCTAGGTGGGCAAGGCAGTCAATTTTGACAAACTGTTGCTTAATAGAATGTAGTTTGTTTTAGAATAGTTTTAACTGTAACATTTTTGCTGGGTTTTCCAATCTGATTTTTATTTCAAATGAGACAGCTTTGTGATCCAACTTCAGTAGTGAGTATGTGAGATGGAGGCATGGAAAAGCACTCTCCCATACTGCAGAGAACAAGGTCCAATATGTTTAAACCTCTGGTTGAAGTGCACACTAACTGATCAAGGGCTTGTATTCATAATAAAGTCTAGGAAATGTGTCTGCAAATCGGTAGCAGTCTATGTTTCCCAGTCTATAGAGGGGTAGTTAAAGGCTCCAACTAACATAGTGTTGGTTGGATGGAGAGTGCCTCCAGTAGGTCTAGATAAGAGTTGTGGGATTCTTGAGATATAGATGGTGAGCTATAGCTTGCTAAGGTACTCGAATGTGGATGAACTCTAGGGTACCATACTGTTGAACCAACTTTGACATATACTTGTTGCCAGTACTGATTGAGACATCTTCACTTTTAGTCCCTGTCTGTGCAGGTGATATCTTAATGTGTGAAAGGCACTTTAGCCTTGTACTGCCAGAGTACTTTCTGTGGCTTTAAACCATTTTTTGTTAATGGCACAGATGCCTACATTCTCAAGAGTGAGGACAGCTTGTAGGGTGTGGTGTTTCCTAGTTAATGTGCCTAGCATTGAGCAGTACAATCTTTTGTTTCCTTTGGATTTTATTTGCTACATTGCTGGTTTATCACTTTGGCATTACCTAAAAAAGGCTTTAAGGGGCTGGATACAATTTTAGCCAAAATATCCAGAAGCCCGCAGGGACAGGTGGAGGTACTTCAAAGCTTGGAAAATGCACTTTAACTTTTATTTCACCATGTTTACCATTTAGTTTAGTTCTCTGGTTGAAGACGTTTACTAGGTTCCACAGTTGGTTGTAATGTCGTAACATGCTACATATGTGAATAATTAAAAAAGTAGCTCAGTTGATGATGTTATTGCACTACAGTGTGCTTACGGTTCAGCAGTAAATTAAAAGGAAGACTTAATTCTGTAGTCCGATACTGGCGAGAGTCTGCACTGTAGACATTGCATTGACAGGTGTAGTTCGCTTCATCCAGTGTTGTAGCACTTTCAATGACATATTGGATCCCAGACAAGGACCATGAAGAATCTAGGTTGGTTTTATAGAGCCCACAATCAGTTAATCTGTATGTGTTGCTGCTGCTCCTGCATTCGATAGTCACTTTATTGCCAAGGCGAATCTGTCCTTGTGGTATCACACGCATTTCCAAATATGCTATATGTAACATAAGCAAACCAAAAAACTTTAACTAAACAATACAATAGCAGCTGGATGTATACATGATCAGTTCATATTTAAAGAATGTCAGCTAAAGCATATCAATTTCTGCAAGTAAACTGCAAAACCAAATATAAAAAACTCTCAATTTTCAGATCTGAGAAGCAAACAAGTAGCATAATGATAAAGGTGCACTTTGTACTGGTTTCTACATGGAATAAATGTGTACTCTGTGTACAGACTCTGTGTACAGAACAGTGGTGTCAGTAGAGACTCTGTGTACAGAACAGTGGTGTCAATGCAGACTATGTTTACAGAACAGTGGTGTCAGTAGAGACTCTGTGTACAGAACAGTGGTGTCAGTACAGACAGTGTGTACAGAACAGTGGTGTCAGTACACACTCTGTGTACAGAACAGTGGTGTGAGTAGACACTCTGTGTACAGAACAGTGGTGTCAGTACATACTCTGTGTAGAGAACAATGGTGTCAGTGCAGACTCTGTATACAGAACAGTGGTGTCAGTGCAGACTCTGTGTACAGAATAGTGGGTTCAGTAGAGACTGTACAGAAAGTGGTGTCAGTACAGACTCTGTGTATAGAACAGTGGTGTCAGTGCAGACTTTGTGTACAAAACAGTGGTGTTACTACAGACTCTGTGTACAGAACAGTGGTGTCAGTAGAGACTGTGTACAGAACAGTGGTGTCAGTGCAGACACTGTGTACAGAACAGTGGTGTCAGTACAGACTCTGTGTACAGAACAGTGGTGTCAGTGCAGACTCTGTGTACAGAACAGTGGTGTCAGTGCAGACTCTGTGTACAGAACAGTGGTGTCAGTACAGACTTTGTGTACAGAACAGTGGTGTCAGTGCAGACTCTGTGCACAGAACAGTGGTGTCAGTGCAGACTCTGTGCACAGAACAGTGGTGTCAGTGCAGACTCTGTGTACAGAACAGTGGTGTCAGTGCAGACTCTGTGTACAGAACAGTGGTGTCAGTACAGACTCTGTGTACAGAACAGTGGTGTCAGTAGAGACTGTGTACAGAAAGTACAGTTTTGTACCTACCATAAATGTAGATGTTCGAGGATTCCATTGCTGCAGTCCTGACTATTGGGTATAGTCCGCGTCCAGTCGGCCCGAATACCAGAGTATAAGGCTGACGTCGGTCATGGCGCCTTAGACTGACGTCAGTACGTCAAGGTACTAATGCGCATGACCGACGTCATATCCTCAGTCTTTTCTTGCCCCAGATGTCAGAAGACCCTAAAAGACAAGTCCCAGAAAACCTGCACAAAACATGTACAATATATACAACAATATATACAAAAACATAAGCATGTAAACTCACCTACACAACCACCCCTAAAATCAGAGGGAAGGAGGGAGGAATTGGACTGCAGCAATGGAATCCTCGAACATCTACATTTATGGTAGGTACAAAACTGTACTATGTTCTTCGTCTTCCATTGCTGCAGTCCTGACTATTGGGTAGAATCCCAAAGCAGAGGTAAGGGAGGCTGGCAATTTATAAAAGTAGGAGCTGACAACATGCCTTGCAAAACAGCTGTGGCAAAACCAGCCCTAGACTTAGAGTAGATAGGAAGGTGATAATGCTTAGAGAAAGTATGCACTGAACTCCAAGTAGCTGCTTCCAAAATATCCTTAGTTGCCACCCCCCTTAGAAATGCTGTAGAAGTGGCAGTAGCCCTAGTGGAATGAGGCCTAATCCCAGATGGAATCTCCTTGCCATGATGGGAATAACAAAATGCAATGCAAAAGCCAATCCACCTGGAAATAGTTTGTTTTGACACAGGCTTGCCCTGTGAACTCAAAACAAAAGAAACAAACAACTGCTGAGACTGCCTAAAATCCTTAGTCCTGCTTAAATAATATCGTAACTGCCTGTGTACATCTAAAGTGTGCAAAATCTTTTCCCCTTTATTTTGGGGTCTGCATAAAAGTAGGCAAATGAATAGTTTGGTTTAAAGCCACACTAGAAACCACCTTAGGCATAAAGGATGGATTAGTGCGTAATGATACCCTATCCTTATGGAAAATCAAAAGGCTCAACTGCCATAAGGGCCTGCAACTCAGACACCCTTCTTGCAGAAGTAATAGCCAACAGAAAAGCAGTCTTCCATGACAAGTATTTCAATTCAGCAGTAGCCGCAGGCTCAAAAGGTTGTAGAGTAAGTTTTTCCAACACAAAATTGAGATCCCAAGCAGGAGTAGGAGCTCTACGGGGTCTTATATTCTTTGCCCCTCTAAGAAACTGCTTGAACAAAGGATGCGAAAACAAAGGTGGGTCACAATCATAGTGAGCTGAAATTGCTGCAGCATGAATCTTAATGGAAGAGAAGGACAACCCTTTGTCCAATAACTCAGTAAGATATTGAAGAGCCACACTCAAATTAGGCTCAGAAATCTCCAAATTCTTTGCTGTACCCCAAAATAAAAATCTCTTCCATTTTTCTGCGTACACCTTCCTTGTACTAGGTCTTCTAGCTTCCATAATCACATTTAAAACTTGTTGAGGAAGTTGAGACCTGCTGTGTTTCAACAGAGAATATGCCAGGCTGTTAGATGAAGAGAGTGAAGCTTGACATTGAGCAGATGACCTTCCTTCTGAGATAACAGATGAGGAATCAGAGGTAAAGGCCATGGAGGCTTCTTTACTAGACTCCGTAGTAGTGGATACCAGTGTTGCGAGGCCAATCTGGAGCTATCAAAATCATCCTTGGCCTGTCTTGTCTGACCTTTAATAGTACCTTTGGAAGAAGAGGCAGAGGTGGAAAGGCATAGACATGAAGGTTTTTCCAACTGAAAGACAGAGCATCCACTTTCCAAGCTGTGTGATGAAACCCTTTGTGCAATACTTTGGCAGCTGGTGGTTTAGTGGAGAAGCGAACAGATCTATGTCTGGAGTTCCCCATGACACTGTCAATTTCTGAAATACATGAAGATCCAGTTTCCACTCGTGGGGATCCATGATTTGTCTGCTTAACACATCTGCTAAGGAGTTCTGTGCTCCTGGCAGAAACCTTGCCTGAAGAGTTAGTTGCAAGCTTAACGCAGTCCCCATAAAATCATTGCCTTCCCGCCTAGAGGGTAAGAATGTGTTCCCCTTGCTTGTTGATGTACCACATGACAGTTGTGTTGTCTGTTAGAATCAACACCTGCCCTGGAAGAAGTAACTCCTTGAAAGCCATTAATGCAAACTGGACTGCTAACATCTCCTTCATGTTGATATGTAGATGCTGTAGTCTGGCCGGCCACTTGTCCTGTATCCACTTTCCATTTAGATGAGCTCCCCAAGCAATGTCCGAGGCATCTGTCGTTAAAATCTGACTGCCTCTGGCGGGACACAGAGAGTCCCTTGTTTAGGTGACATTCCTGAGCCCACCACAAGAATTCTTTTTGAAGGCAAGGTATTATATGAATGACAGTGTCCAAATCCTGGCAGTGCTGTGTCCATACATTTTGAGATACCATTGCAGCTTCCTCATATGCAGTTTGGCATTGGGAAGTACCAGAATACAAGATGCCATGAACCCTAATGCTTGAAGGACTGTCCTTGCAGTCAGCACGGACTGATGAGATAGTTGATGGAAGTAAAGTGACAGACTCTTTTGTTTGTCCGGGGTTAAAAGGCCATCTGGGCTGCTGTATTCAGTCTCACACCCAGAAAGCACATGTCTTGAGAGGGTACTAGACTGGACTTTATTTCGTTCACAGAATACCCTAGGCATCTTAGCACTGCTATGACATATTCCAGATGCTGTAGAAGGTCTTCCTTTTCTTGAGCCAGAATCAGGCAGTCGTCCAAGTAAGGATAGATTTGAATTCCTTGAAGCCTGAAGTAAGCTATCACTGGAGCCAGAACCTTTGTAAATACTCTGGGCGCAGTAGATAAGCCAAAGGGCAATGCAGAGAACTGATAATGAAAATCTCCAGTTCGAAACCGCAGATACTTCCTGCAACCTAGCCTTATAGGCACATGAAGGTAAGCTTCCTTGAGATCTAAAGTTACCATCCAGTGATCTTTGCCCAGTAGAGGTAAAAGCTGTTGTAACGTCAACATCTTGAACTTGGGAATGTCCAGATAAGTGTTGAGGATAGATAAATCCAACATTGGTCTCCACGTGTTCCCCTTCTTTGGTACTAGGAACAGGCGAGAATAAAACCTAGGCCCCTTTCTGATACAGGGACTGGCTGAATGGCCCCATCTGGAGTAACTGAGAAACTTGCTTGTGAGCCTCTTTTCTTTGTGGAGGAGGAACGTCTGGCATGCCTTTGAAAGGGGCATTGTGTGGAAATAAAATCTGTAACCGTGATGAATGATATCCAACACCCATCTGTCTTGAGTAATCAAATCCCAATTTTCTTTGAAAAGAGACAGTCTTCCTCCCAAAGGGCTGCCAGACGAGAGTCCACTGGCAGCTGAAAAGGCAGGTCATTGGGTCTGTTTACGAAAGGACTGACCCTGCCCTCACCAGAAGTCTGAGCAGGTGAACTCCTGATCTAGGCCTAAAGAACCTTGAGCCCTGCCCCTACCACGTCTAGACCTACCCTAGACTGGGAATCATAAGCAGGATATGTCCACCCCTTAGCAGGCCAATTTCTACTAAACTTCGGGGGCTGCACCTGCAAAAAATCTTTAACAGTCTGCATAGACTTAGCTTTGTCCTCCATTTTCTTTAAAACTGCTTCCACGGGCGATCAAACAACATCAGACTGTAAAGGAGCATCCAAAATCCTTGTCTTAACATGCTCAGCCAAATTCTGATCCTTCAACCAGGCATGCCTGCGAAGAACAGAACTAGTAGCAGCCACCCTCGAGGAGGCCTGTACAGCATCAAAACCACACTGCAAAGAATGCTTACCCACTTGTTCAGACACATGAACCAAATCCAGCAACTCTTTACACTCAATACCTTCCTTAAGCATCCACCTTAGATTTCAATTGTGAAAGGAGATAATTTTGATATTTTAGCATGTGAAACTGACAATTCAACGCCCTCATGGCTAGAGTGGAAGAAGTATACATTTTCTTTCCCCACCTATCCAAAGCCCTTGCCTCTTTATCAGAGGGTACAGGATTTTTAACCACAGAAGCTTTAACACCTTTAGGCCCCTGAGAAACAGTTTCTGGGTCCGCCTAGGACTCTTAAACAAATACTTATGAGCTTTGGGCACCCTATAATACCTATCAGGCTTAACAGGAGCAGGAGGTAAGGAGTCAGGATTCAGGAAGCCTCTGCAAAACATCCTCCACCACATTCAACACAGGAGGAATAGCTAAGGGCCTATGCTGGGGTAAAAACAAAAATTCCCTAAGCCTTTTCCTGGAATCAGAGTAATCCTGGCCTTCCATTTAAAGTGCTCCCTCATGGAGTGTAGAGTCTCTGAAAATGAGAAATCCTCAGGAGGAGAAGCTGTAGGAGTGGAATCATCACATCGAATCAGAATAAGTAGGATACTCCTGTAAGTCTTCCACAGAAGACTCTGAAGCCTCGAACACTGTTCAAAACTATCAAACTCCTGTTCCACCCTAGGCCTCTTATCAGGCGGGGCATAGAACCTCTAATCATAGTAATCAAATCTTCTGCCATTTTAAGCATATGTTTCTTAGGAACAGAGCCCGAAATGCTAGGAGAAGCCCCACAGAAGCTGAACTTGGCCTACCTCTAAAGAAGCTTTGGCAACAGAAGGAGGCCTAACTACCTTGGGAAGAGAGGAAGAACAGTTACCTGAGAAGCCCTTCAGCCTGGCCTACCCCCCCTTTTAAAAAAAGGCC
>NC_056726.1:1072537348-1072588660 GCF_019279795.1 Protopterus annectens | reverse complement strand
ATCACTGCTGGATTTATTCATAGCACACTGACATCATACTGTTCAATTGCAGCCTCCGAGTAAGACTTATTTAGTCTTACATGGAGGGTTCATAAATCCGGGGGATTGTGTCAAAAAATACAGTAACATAAGATGAAGTATTCTTCTTTTGACTGTTCCCGTTAGGGGTCACCACAGCAGATCATCTGTTTTCTTTTCTTCCTGTCCTCTGCATCTTGCTCTGTCACACCAACCGTCTGCATGTCCTCTCTCACTACATCCATAAACCTAACTTTAGGCCTTCATCTTTTCCTCTTACCTGGCAGCTCCATCCTTAGCATCCTTTTCTTAATATACCCAG
Source organism: Protopterus annectens (assembly GCF_019279795.1). NCBI lineage: Eukaryota > Metazoa > Chordata > Ceratodontiformes > Protopteridae > Protopterus > Protopterus annectens. Next base: position 1,072,588,320 of record NC_056726.1, on the reverse strand, counting down.
CATCCCTCCTCAGCATATGTCCAAACCAACGCAATCTCGTCTCTCTGACGTTGTCTCCAAACCATCCAACCTGAGGTGCCCCTCTAATATACTGGTTCCTAATCCTCATCACACCCAATGCAAATCTTAACATCTTTAACTCTGCCACATCCAGCTCTGACTCCTGCCTTTTTGTCAATGCTACTGTCTCCAACCCATATAACATAGCTGGTCTCACTACCCTCTTGTAGACCTTCCCTTTCACTCTTACTGGTACTCATCTGTCACAAATCACTCCTGACACTCTTCTCCACCCACTCCATCCTTTCTACTCTCTTCTTCACCTCTCTTCCACACTCACCATTACTCTGAACTGTTGATCCCAAGTATTTAAACTCATCCACCTTTGCCAGTTCTACTCCCTGCATCCTCACCATTCCTCTATCCTCCCTCTCATTCACACACATATATTCTGTCTTAGTCCTGCTGACTTTCATTCCTCTTCTCTCTAGAGCATATCTCCATCTCTCCAGGGTCTCCTCCACCTGTTCCCTATTCTCACTACTGATCACAATGTCATCTGCAAACATCATAGTCCATGGGGACTCCTGTCTGATATCGTCTGTCAACCTGTCCATTATCATTGCAAATAAGAAAGGGCTCAGAGCTGATCCTTGTAATCCCGCCTCCACCTCAAATGCATCTGTCACTCCTATTGCACACCACTATCACACTACTCTCGTACATATCCTGTACCACTCTTACATAGTTCTCTGCCACTCCCGATTTCCTCATACAATACCACAACTCCTCTCTAGGCACTCTATCATATGCTTTCTCTAAGTCTACAAAGACACAATGCAACTCCTTCTGACCTCTATATTTCGCCAGCAACATTCTCAGAGCAAGCATCGCATCTCTAGAGCTCTTTCATGGCATGAAACCAAACTGCTGCCCACTAATCATCACCTCCCTTCTTAGCCTAGCTTCCACTACTCTTTCCCATAATGACATGCTGTGACTGATCAATTTTATCCCTCTGTAATTACTACAGCTCTGCACATCACCCTTAATCTTAAAAATCGGTACCAAAACACTTCTTCTCCACTCCTCAGGCATCCTCTCACTTTCCAAGATTTCATTAAACAACCTGGTTAAAAACTCCACTGCCATCTCTCCTAAACACCTCCATGCTTCCACAGGTATGTCATCTAGACCAACAGCCTTTCCATTCTTCATCCTCTTCATAGCTGTCCTTACTGCCTCCTTGATAATCTGTTGCATTTCTTGATTCACTATCCTCACATCATCCAACCTTCTCTCTCTCTCTCTCTCTCTCTCTCTCATTCTCTTCATTCATCAGACCCTCAAAGTACTCTTTCCATCTGCTCAACACACTCTCCTCACTTGTGAGTATGTTTCCCTCACTATCCTTTATCACACTTATCTGCTGCACATCTTTCCCAGCTCGGTCCCTCTGTCTAGCCAATTGGTACAGGTCCTTTTCTCCCTCCATACTGTCCAACCTTTCATACAACTCTCCATACACCTTATCTTTATCCTTCGCCACCTCTCTTTTCGCCATACGCCTCATCTCCTTTTACTCCTGTCTACTTTCGTTATCTCTCTGACAATCCCACATCTTCTTCACCAACCTCTTTCTCTGTATACTTTCCTGTACTTCCTTGTTCCACCCCCAGGTCTCCATGTCCTTCTTCCTCTGTCCAGATATCACACCAAGCACCTTTCTAGCTGCCTCTCTTACTAGCTCTGCTGTAGTTACCCAGCTATTCAGTAACTCTTCACTGACACCCAGTGCCTATCTTAACACTTCCCTGAACTCCAGCTCACAATTAACCTTTTTCAATTTCCACCATTTGATCCTTGGCAATGCCATCACACTTTTCCTAGTCTTCTTGATCACCAACGTCATCCTACAGGCCACCATCTTATGCTGCCTAACTACACTTTCCCCTGCCACCACTTTACAGTCTCCAGTCTCCTTCAGACTGACCCTCCTACATAGGATACAGCAATCTTGTATGTCACCCTATGCTCCTCCCTCTTCTTAAAATACGTATTCACCAGAGCCATGTCCATCCTTTTCACAAAATACACCACCATCTGACCTTTTGTGTTCCTGTACTTATCACCATACTTACCCATCATTCCCTCATCCCCTCTGTTCCTTTCACCAACATCCCCATTGAAATCTGCTCCAATCACCAGTAGCTCATCCTTGGTTACACTCGCCACCACTTCATCCAGCTCACTCCAAAATTTTTCTGTCTCATCCATCGCACACCCAACCTGCAGAGTATATGCACTAACAGCATTCATCATTACACCATCAATTTCCAGCTTCGTAAACATCACTCTGTCTGACACTCTTTCCACCTCCAAAACACCCTTGGCATAATATTCCTTCATGATAATTCCTACCCCATTTCTCCTCCCATCCACACCATGATAGAACAATTTGTACCCCCCCTCTGATACACCTGGCCTTACTCCCCTTCCATCTGGTCTCTTGCAAACACAATATATCATCCTTCCTTCTCTCTATCATATCAGCCAGGTCTCCCTCTATACCAGTCATGCTGCCAACATTCAAAGTTCCTACCCTCACAGCTACACTACTAACCCTCCTCTCTTCCTGCCTTCAGGCATGCCTTCTTCCTCTTCTTCTCCTTCAGCCAACAGTAGCCCAATTTCTACCAACTACTTGTTGGCTAACAGTACTGGTGGCAGTCATTGTTAACCCGGGCCTCGAACGATCTGGTATGGAAATCTGTATTGCTGTCCACATATGTCACTTGGCAATGGTTTTACACTGTATGCCCTTTCTGATGTAACAGTCCCCATTTATCCGGGCTTAGGACCAGAAGAAAGAAATGCACTGGCTTGTGCATCCCCAGTGGCTGGGTTAATAACATAAGATGAGGTATTCAAGCTACAATTAACAGCACTACATTCTAAAGAAAAAGGATAAACTGCAATATACTAATTGAAAACAAATTATGCGAGTGCACCATCAGAAGCTGAGTATAGTGACATAGTGGAATAACTAAAAAATGTATTAGATACAGGAAGACTAACGTAAAACTGTATGACTGAGAGAAGAGGAGAAACTGATATAGCAAAGTGAAAATAAAAGATGAGCAAGTAAACAAAGTGTTTCAGAGTTCTCTGTAGATGAATAAAAGTCCTTGCAAATGTGCCTGTGAGCATTTAGAATAAATACAGAATAAGCACAGAAAGACAGGTATAATTAGAAAAACCAAGTCATAGCATGCAAAGTCTAAATACTAGTAGTCTGAAAATGAAAACAAACTATGAAGTAATAGAATATATACATATATATATATATATATATATATATATATATATATATATGTGTGTGTGTGTGTGTGTGTGTGTGTGTGTGTGTATATATATATGTGTGTATGCATATATACAATAGGGAAACATCAGATAAAGCACATATAAAGATTCAGTTAAAGGACATTAATGTGTACAGTGCTGATAGCTTGGATTGTCACCTTGAACTGTTATCTTGTATTAACCAATGTCACAACAACAAAAGTAGAATGCCATCTTAAGATTATATTCATTGATGGCAGGATTTAGGCCTCAAGTGTATCGTGGGATTTTACTCTGTGGGAGATGGTTCTAAATGGCAGGACCTAGTGTAGGGAATGCTCTACCTGAGTGGATCAAATCTGAAATACAAAGCAGGAAAGCAGAACGTGAACAATGCTTGGATGCCAAATGGCCAGTCTGTGGGAGAAGGGCTGAGAGACATGGTAGACCATCTCACCAGCTCACTTTTATTCGGAGGGGAGATATGTGTGCACATATGTAGGGAAATATATCTCTCGCTACAGTCCCCAGCTGAGACTGGAGACCATAAAACAGCACTGGTTTTGAACTGCTAGACCAGTCCTGATGGATTATATTATTCATGAAAGGGAGTGGTATGTCCTCATGTGCAGTGACTGCACATTGAACTACTCAGCATATACCTTGGAAGTTAGGTATCGTAGCTGTTAACATCTACCCTCATGAAAGGAGGCACCACACTCTGTGGCTCAGCTCTCGGCATGAGAGGATCATATGGGATATAGGACACATTATGTGGATTAAATGAGCCTATAGAGAGAGGCAGAGAGACAGAGAGAGAGATTTTATGAGGAAAGAAAAACATGATATTGTAGTTGGTGAGTTTTAATGATAATGTGCTTTGAGATGAAACATGGCAAGTATATTCCATTCCTCCATTTTCCAAAAGTATGGTGGCATTAGACTTTTCTACTCATATTTTCACATAAAATGATTTTATGTGAAAACATGAGTGTACATGAAAACTCAGCTTCACATCATATCCTCTTGTTCTTTATAATTTGTGACTGTGATGGATGTTACTCATCGACATAAAGTCAATGAAGATGAAGCTGTCCTGTCTTGGCTTCCGCAGTATGTATAGCCACATATAACCCTAATCAAACATACATGGGCATTTCTGCTAACAAAGTACATTTACTGTTAATAGGGGGATGGATATGTCATTGTTTTATTTGTTTTCATTTTCTTTTGAATTTGCATGATAGTAGGCAATGTATGTTACAGACACACACACACACACACACACACACACACACACACACACACACACACACACACACACACACACACACACAGTTTATGCTTGGGTATCCATGTGACTTTACTATCTAAGGAACAGAACTCCCTTCCTTAAGAATAACTGTTGTTTGAAGGCCATTCCTTTTATTTTTTTGTTTTTTATAGATGACATAATGCCAAGTTGAGTTTCTGAATGTTAAGTCACCTACACACCTGACCCTACATCTTCCCACTGCTAGGTATGATAACATTGATCAGAATAGACGTACAACTAGTATATTGACATGATACAGTTTTACAAAGAGTATAATTGCAGGTTTCTTGGCAGCTTGTTCAAAACTCAACAGTGGATCACAGATTTAATGAGAACAATATTGATGGAATAGTTTTAGCAGGTCTGACTTCCCTTCAACTTGATCAAGAACTAATAAAATAATCAAGCTTTCAATAAACAAATAAATAAATAACATATTTGGAAATAAACATTGGGGTCTATTTAAGTAAAAATAAAATACTTTTCACCTATGATCCACATTAATATATGGGTCCCTACCAATAACATCATCAGTATAATGTACACATTAATATATGGATCCCTTCATCTGGGAACATCAGTATAATGTACACAAAAATATATGAGCCCCTTCCTCTGGGAACATCAGTATAACGTACACATTAATATATGGGTCCTTTCCCCATGGGTCATCAATATAATGTACACATTAATATATGGATCCCTTCCTCAGGCAACATTACTATAATGTATACATTAATATATGGGTCCCTTCCCCTAGGATCATCATTATAATGTACACATTAATATATGGGCCCTTTCCTTTGGGAATGTCAGTATAATGTACACATTAATATATGGGTCCCTTCTCTGGGATAATCAGTATAATGTACAGATTAATATATGAATCAAACTCCTGGGATCATCAGTATAATGTACACATTCATATATGGGTCCTACCCCATGGAACGTCAGTATAACATACACATTAATATATGGGTCCCTTCCCTTAACATCATCAATATAATGTAGACATTCATATATGGGACCCTTCCCCTAACATTATCATTATAATGTGCACATTAATATATGGACCCTTCTCCTGGGATCATCAGTATAATGTACACATTAATATATGGGTGCCCTCCCCTGGGATTATCAGTATAATGTACACATTCATATATGGGTGCCCTCCCCTGGGATCATCAGTATAATGTGCACATTCATATATGGGTGCCCTCCCTGGGATCATCAGTATAATGTACACATTCATATATGGTCCTCCCCTGGGATCATCGGTATTCTGATGATAGCATTACTGATCTAATCAAAGTAATGACACCAATGAGCGCACACAACTCTACACCTTTAATGGTCAACCCTGAGCCCCAATAATCTAAAGTTTGTTGCCATAAATGTTAGAAGCATAAGGAATTGAACTACTGATCTGCAGCCTAGATTACACAACATAAGCCTTATATTCTTGCTGTAACTGAAATGTGGCCCCCAAATTATACCTCTCAGCTATAACATCATCCATAATGACTATATAAAGAGGAAAGGTGTTGGCATTGCTTTAATATTTCCCAACATCTACCACATTACTCCTTACAATAAAATTATACCAAAATTCAATTCAGCAGAACTTATTACTTTTCTGAAATGTAAGAATTATAAAAAAATATGTATTGTTGTTCTTTACATCCCACCTGGAAATAATAAAGCTATACTTGGAATATATCCTACATTGAATGTCCATAACAATTCTACAAGCAAAGTACTACTAACTGTGAAAGTCAGTTGGTTGGTAATAAATTCTAACTGTCCTATAGCTTGCATCAACTTATTTGGTTTTACACAACTAATTAATAGCTCACATATTTTAGAAAGATATCAAATTCCCTATTAGCCTGGACCCTGGTATCAGACACTAGCAAACATATCATCTCTGGTACAGTGTCTCACTGCCTCAGTGATCATCTCCCAAGCTATACTACTGAACATCTCACATATCAACTTAAACAGCATGCTTATAAAACAATATACAACCTTTTCAAGTTTAACACAGAAATATTCATGAATACCCCATAATCTTTTAAATGTAACTTCCTAAAAATCCCCCGTTAGATGATGTTGTAAATGAATTCAGTATAACTCTCCTGAATACCCTGAATAGCCATGCACCGCCTGGAAGAAAGACACTAAAAATAAATCATGCAATTTCGCTATCCAAAAATAGTAGCATGCTAATTCAGGACAGAGAAAAGGAATGGGTAGAATGGCAAAAATATCAAAGACTACCATATCCTGAAAACTTCAGAATGTTTAGCAAACATGCTAAAAAGTAAATTAATAAAGATAGCAAACTGTACTATAGCAACTTGTAGAAAATTACAAAAAATAAAAAAAACAACTCTAAAAAATTTTGAATGGCCATTAAAGAAATCTTGCTTCCCAGCCACAAATTCAACAGTAGCACCTCCCGCACTAATTAATAATTAATTAAAGTGCAATACAGTTCAGATCTCATCACCATGTCCACTTAACCTTCAAAAGTGTGCCCACATGCTATATAAATCTAATCTTAAACAAACTCACACCAACCTCTGCTTCATCTGATGACCTTCCAAGTCAGTATCTTAAAATAGCAGCCAAAAGCATTGCCTACTCTGTCTTAATCCTTATAAATGGGTCAGTTTAGGAATCTCACATTCCCTACTCTGGGAAGCATTAAGGACATACCTATAGCGATCTTATCCCCTCTCTCCAAAATACTCAAAAAAAAATTGTTTTCAGTACAATCACTAAACTCCCTACTGCTGGAAGTACTCCTATCTTCACACAACATGGCTTTCATCCTTCCCATAGTACTAACACTGCACTTCTTACCTATATAGATACTATCAATAAAGATAGAGAAAATGGCAAACTGCTCTCCTCCTTATTTCTAGATTTGTCTAAAGCCTTCGACACAGCTTGTGAAAGTAAATGCTACTTGAAATGGCCTCATTAGATCCCTCTCACCCCACCATTCTATGATTCAAAAGCTTCATATCCAATAGGTATGAGTCAGTAAAATGGCACTTCACCCTCTCTCCATACCTCACAGTCACCACCCATGTACCAGAAGGCTTTATCTTTGGTTCCATCCTCTTTAATCTTCTCATCATCACTCTCCACACATCCACACAGCAGTCTTCCCTAATACAGTGCACACATGACTTCATAGTCATTTGCACGTTGGACAACATGGCACACCTCAAAAACAATTAGTTAGCAAGCTGCAACAGCAACTGAAACATGGCTTTGTAAGTCACAACTCATGCTCAACCCTAAAAAAAACAAACTACTATTCTTTCCCCAAACCCCTCGCCCATGAAAAAACAAAACTGAAAACTCTTCTCTTTTGATAGTACAACCATTAAAGTTACTTCTCATGGCAAATTATTAGGTATGATAGTGAATAATAACCTTAACTCCTTGACTCCAGTGTAGCTCAGTATGTTTGCAATGTAACTTCCAATGGGTGGAGTTTAAGCCTTTTGACAGAATCAAATTATGTCCTCATATTTCAAACAAATATTCATAGCTCGGGAAACAGGGGTTATGAAAGAAGTATAAATGGCAAACTCTTCAGCACAAACTATTTTATAGTGGTAGTACTCTTTCAGTTCTAGGTCTTAAACTGAATTTTTTAAGTCGCAGTAAACTCAGTAACTGGGTCTATATTACTTTGTCTAAATGGTATTACAGCAAATGCCGTTTCAGCAACATATAAATAGCGAACTGCCATTAACACGAATAACCAGGTCACAGATTTTTTTCCTAGGGAAAACAATCACTTGGCCGTCACCATGGAATTGCCCTTTGCCTACTGGAGTGCAATCTGAATTTTTAATTTGGTGTGTCATGTCTGGTTGGTCTACTGATTTTTTTCACTAGGAAAAAAAATCGGTGATCTGGCCATTCGCATTAATGGCAGTTCACTATTTATGTGTCGCTGAAATGGCATTCGCTGTAATGCTGTTTCAATGACATAATATATACCCCAGTAACTACTACATTTGTAATATTTCATAAATAACTTGTAGTATCTCAGCAACCACTCAAGTTACTGTCAGCATCATTTTATTCATCTGACTAAGAGCTTTCATATGAGGCTAAGGAATTCTGTCTGGTTTACTTTGTTGAGATATTTAAAAAAAAAATGTGAAACTTTTATAAATATATATATATATATATATATATATATATATATATATATAAATTAATATCATAAAACAACAGTTAATATCTATTTACATTTTAACATATTAATGCACTTGTTTGCCATTGTGTAAGCTTTAAGATGAAATTCTTTAAAACCTTGTACATAGCATGGTTTTGGAATTAGTGATGCAAATATGAGCAAGCAATATTTGATGCCTAGAGGCATCAGTAGGAGTTAACTGCATATGCACCTGGAGGCGTCACTTAGATGTAATGAGTTAAATTAGATCTGCAAATGCAATTTTGCATAAGAAAATGTCATAAACAATTACAGATGCTTTATAGAGCCCAAACATTTTCTCATCGACATAACTAAACCTACACCTGCCACTACTTATCTCCTCTCCACACTTCATGATGCTGCCATCCTTATTTACTTTAAGACATCAAAATAATCAGAACTTGAACAATGCTACAGCAAAGTTTCTAAATTTCCAAATACTCCTTTCAGAAACCACCACAGTATAGCACTAACAATCCTAAACTGATTAAAAGCACCCCATCATCAAACACATAAACAGTTTCTTACCACCTATAAAATTACCCAGAATGCATGTGCTTGTCCAGCACTATATAACATTCTACACAGCTATGTTCCCAGTCACTCATTATAATCCAGTGACCAAGATATCCTGTCTGTGCACAAATGTATTAAATCAGCTGCACATTGTACTTTTACAATTGTCCTAAAACCTGGACCTCCTGGTTAGTATCCATTATGTTAATACCCCACCTACCAACCTTCAAAACCATTCTGAAAGGCTTTCTCTGGAAAAGCTGGCTGTGTTCTTGCTCAACACCAGGATAAACTGTCACTCAGTTCATTACTTCTATCAATATGTCTTCCCTTGCTTTCTCTCTAAGTATACTCATTAAGGATAGCCACACTTCCAGGCTAGTTGCACAGCATAATGCATCCGAGATTATCCAATTGCAACTAACTCTGGGCAAGACCACAAGCCAAATTGTAGTTTGCTACAGACCCCCCACCATGCCCCAGAATTCCCACTCCTCATTTTTTGATACACTGGAAAGTATTAGGGTACAACCCAACACCCTAATAATGGACAATTTCAACTAACCCACCATTAACTGGAAAACTACTCATGTACCAACTCTTTTGCTCAATGTTTTCTGGAATTTATAAATTCCAATGCCTTGGATCAACTTATTCACACCCCCACCAGGGGCAGCAATATCCTAGACCTGGTCATTACCAACATGCGCAACCGGTGTTCCACACCAGAGGTCAATTCCTCGTTGGTCAGATCCGACCACAAGCTAATCACCCTAGACATCCACATCCCGCCTTCACCCCCAGTTAGGGAAACCACCATAAAAACTTCTCCAAAGCCAACTTCACACTTTTTAACACAGAAGTGGCAAACTTCATGACACCCATGCAGATGGACAATAAAGGTGCGACTGCTGAATCCTACAAAAATGCACTTTATAAGCACTTACACGAGTGCATGGATCATGCTATCCCTAATAGACCAAGATACTATCCGCCAAAAAAAGGAAGCCAATCTGGTGGTCCTCTGCCATAAACAAACTCTACAACAGAAGAAAGAAACTGTTGAAAAAAGAGTAAAATCCCATGACTGGAGGAACTCCCTGGTCAACCTCAGTAAGAAGCTGAGATCCCTCATAAAATCCTCCAAAGCTAGATACAAAAACAAAATTGCCACTGACTTTAAAGACAACCACAAAGCATTCTATAGCCATGTCAAGAATCTCAATGGCAACACTCAGATCTGCTCTGAGTTACAGCACAATGGCACTAAATATAAAGAACCAACTGATATTGCCAACATCCTGGCAGATAGGTTCAGTGCTAACTTTACCCCCCTCTCACCACTTACAGGGCCAATCTCTATACCAGAAGAATGCAAAGTTCCTGTAATCATGGCTGCACAGGTAAAAAACACACTCTCCAAAGCCATGAACACAGCATCCATGGGACCTGACAATATCCCAGGATGCGTTCTACATGAACTACAGAATTAACTGGCACCCTACCTAAGTACCATATTCAATCATACCCTCACCTCAGGCTTTGTGCCCACTGAATGGTGCACCACAACGGTTATCCCACTTCACAAAGGGGGAGCCATGATGGACCCCGGGAACTACCACCCCATTAGCCTAACGAGCCTGGTCTGCAAGGCCATGGAATGTATCATCATGGAACTCATAAGCAAAGACATTTGTAATCTCCAAATTCTGGACCCTCCTCCCCCTCCCCAGTTTGGGTTTGTAAAAGGCAGATCATCTCTCCTAAACCTGATTGACTTCTTTGAAGCAGTCTCCAAAGCCATAGATGAGGGTAAGGTGGCTCACACAACTTATCTAGATCTCGCCAAGGCTTTCAACCCCATCCTCCAGTGTGGAATTATAGATAAGCTCACTAAACTAGATATACATCCCTATGTCACAAGATAGGTTGCCAGCTGGCTCACGGACAGAATCCACACTGTGAAAGTAGCAGACTCCAAATCTGACTTCAGACCAGTGACAAGTGGAGTCCCACAGGGTTCAGCCCTGGGTCCTCTCCTGTTTGGTATGTATTGTCATCCCCTTTGGTAAAAACTCTGTACCCATGAACTACCACATAGGCAGTAGTCTACTTAACTCCAAAAGTGTGATAAGAGACCTTGGGACACAGGTGGACAGTAGTCTCTCCTTTGATAATCACATTGCCACAGTGGTCAGGAAATCCTTCTACGTGGCTCACCTCATCACAAAAGGTTTCTCATCCAGAAAAAAAGAGGTCATTCTTCCCCTCTACACATCACTCATTAGAACCATTATAGAGTGTAGCACCCATTTTGGTATGTACCTCATGAGACATCTACAACAACTGCAAAGGCCACAGAAATACCTCACAAAGAGGATTACTGGCCTCAAACAGATGCCCTACGCAGACCATCTCAAAAAACTCCAGCTTTACTCTGTCGGATATCGCCTACTCAGAGGCAATCTCTGCCTAACATACAAAGCTATGTCAAACCCAGAGCTGTTGGACGTGCTCCACTTAAAGAAATCCCAATCCCTCCCTGCTACACCCTCTAGGGACTTAAACCTTGTCACCACAATAAACAGAACATGCTGGAGGGATAGATTCCTGTCCCAGAGACTTCCCATACTCTGAAAAAGACTACCTATCTATGTCAAACAGAGCTCCTCATTAGCACTCTTCAAGAAAAATCTTGATGATTGGATGGGAAATAAAAAATTCACCCCAGGGATCACTTATGTGGTTCTGCTTGACAGGGGCACAGAAAAATAATTTTCTTGGGTGGCGAAAACCAGGGTACCTTTTTGGCTAGGCTTATATAGAGCCTAGGGCTAATAGCCTAGTACCTACCTATGAACCTATACCATTCATTTGTTTTTCTCTCACTCTGTACTGCAGTTCATATTTGTATTATACTAACATATCTTTAATTTTTCTACAAACTTGCTAAAATTTTCTATTAAATCATTGTCATATATCTTGTATCTGCTCTTACCAATAACTTCATATTTCATCTAATTAGGTATAATTATTTAAACTGTAGTTGTCTTTTAAAGAGTGTAAAACTCTTGATCTTAAAATGTCTTTTATACTTTGTAGATTTTCTCTATGGGCCTTCATTAAAAATGTTGTAAAATTCAGTTGCATAAATTAATATATGGGTCTCTTCCCTGGGATAATCAGTATAATGTACACATTAATATATAGTACCCTACCCCTAGCATCATCACTATAATGTACACGTTAATATATGGGTACCACTCTATGGAACATCAGTATAATGTACACATTAATATATGGGTACAATCCCTTAACATCATTAGTATAACGTACACATTTATATATGTGTCCCTTCCCCTGGGGCCATCAGTATAATGTACACATTAATATATGGGTCCCTTCCTTTGGGCTCATCAGTATAATGTACACATTAATATATGGGTCCCTTCCCCTGTGATCATCAGTATAATGTACACATTAATATATGGGTCCCTTCCCCTAACATCATCAGTATAATGTACACAGTAATATATGGGCCCCTTCCTGGGATCATCAGTATAATGTACACATTAATATATGGGTCCCTTCCCATGGGATCATCAGTATAATGTACACATTAATATATGGGTCCCTTCCCCTATCATCTTTAGTATAACGTACACATTACTATATGTGTCCCTTCCACTGGGACCATCAGTATAATGTACACATTAATATATGGGTCCCATTGCCTGGGATCATCAGTATAATTTACACATTAATATATGTGTCCCTTCCCCTGGGACCATCAGTATAATGTACACATTAATATATGGGTCCCTTCCCTTGGGGTTATTGGTATAATGTACACATTAATATATGGATGCCATCCCCTGGGATCATCAGTTTAAAGTAAGCAGTAACATATGCAATCCTTCCACTGGTATCATCTGCATAATGTACACATTAATATATGAGTCCCTTACCCTGGGATTATCATTATAAGGTACACATTAATATATGGGTCCCTAACCCTGGGATTATCATTATAAGGTACACATTAATATATGGGTCCCTAACCCTGGGATTATCATTATAGCATACACATTAATATATGGATCCATAGCCTTGGCATTATCAGTGCAATGGGCATATTACTGTATGGGTTACTTCCTTAAGTATTAACAGTACATAGGCTCATTAATATGAAATGGTAATAAACAGGTTCCATCACAAAGGACTATCCATACAATCTACAAGTTAAAATATGATGTCCTTTCATGAATATCATTAATATTATGTACAAATTTTACACAGATCACCTCCTCTGGGTCCATCAGTATAATGCATACATTAATATATGGGCCCCACCCCTATGGATGTACATACTCATGTATAGGTCTGTACCCTTAGCCTGATCTGTATAGTGCAGACATTAACACGAGTCCCTACCTTTAGCATCAGTATAATGTACATATTAATATAAGGGTCCTTTATCCCAGGATGAACAGTATAATGTAAATATTAAAGTATAGGCTAGTTCCCTAAACATTATCATTCTATTCTACACATTGATATCTGGTTCTCTTATCCTGGATAAGTCATTATAACACAGACCATAATATATGGTCCCATCCCTATGGATGTACATACTCATGTATAGGTCTGTACCCTTAGCCTGATCTGTATAGTGCAGACATTAACACATGAGTCCCTACCTTTAGCATCAGTATAATGTACATATTAATATAAGGGTCCTTTATCCCAGGATGAACAGTATAATGTAAATATTAAAGTATAGGCTAGTTCCCTAAACATTATCATTCTATTCTACACATTGATATCTGGTTCTCTTATCCTGGGTTAGTAATTATAACACAGACCATAATATATGGGCCCCTTTCCCTAGCATAATCAGTATTCTTACCCGGGATAATGCCCACAACTCTCCTGGACATAGGCAGTTATCAGTAAATACAATCTTGGATATTGACTAGTACCTCTACTATTTTACATTGGGTTGAAATGGCCAGGATTAAGATGACCTCCGTGTTGGTGACCTAGTAATCTCCGATGATTTTCTGATCCTGTGATAATGTACAAATTCATGTATGTTCCCTTTCCCTGGTATCATCAGTATAACTGACTCTATCTCAAGCCTAATAATCCTTCATCTCATATTATTTTTCTACCTCCAACCTACACTAGCAGCAAATAGTTTCATAGTTTCATAGTATAGTACTAGGCTATCTGCCCTGGGTCATTTGTAAGCCTAGCCATAGTGATGTGGCTTTTGCCACCCCATGAAATGGTACAAAAATGTACAGAATAAATTTAGAATACTGTGCCTCTGTCTAGTAGTGACACAATGAAGGTCCCCTTATATAATAGAATTAGTTTACTGTGCCCCTGTCTAGCAGAAGAGAGTCAGTGAGGGGCTCTGCCTAATACAAACTGGGATCTTGTTCCAAAGCATGGGAAGCCTCTGGGTTATGAATCTATCCCTCCAGCATGTCCTATTCATACTTGTGCTGAGGTTTAAGTCTTTAGCTCTCATGGTCTTGATGGATTTGGATTTTTTGAGGTGGAGCATGTCCATCAGATCCTGATTGGACATGGCCTTGTACGTCAGGCAGAGATCACCTCTGAGCAGGCGGTATGCTACTGAATAGAGCTGAAGTTTCCTTAGTCTGTCAGAATAAGACATATATTGGAGACCCTTGATCCTTTTGGTGAGGTACTTTTGTGGTCTCTCCAGCTGTTGCAAATGCCGGGTGAGGTACATACCAAATGGGGCATTGTACTCAATCATCGATCTGATGAGGGAGGAGTATAGGGGTACAATGACATCCTTGGATATGGATGTGAATCCCTTCATGATGAGGTGTGCAAGGTCGAATGTTTTCCTAACCACTTTGGCAACGTGGGTGTCAAATGAGAGGTCACTGTTGACTTGGGTCTCTAGGTCTCTGATTACTTTTTCCGTACTTTGTGGGTACTTTGTTTTTCCCAAAGGGGATGACTATACATTTTTTGGCATTTAGTTTAAGGCCGTGACTCCAGCACCAGTTGTCCGTTTCTGTGAGGCCTTTTTGTAGGATGTATGTGTCTGCTGGTGTATCGACTATGGCACCTAGTTTGCGGTCATCTGCAAACTTTGTCAGCCACAGCCCTCCCATGTTTGCTTTAACATCTGAGAAATAAATGCCGAACAAGAGGGGTCCCAGGACAGATCCCTGTGGGGCACCACTTGTGACTGGCTTTGAGTCTGACATTGCTCCAGTGATTTTAACTTTATGGGTTCTGTCCTTTAGCCAGTTTGCAACCCATCTAGTGACATAAGGGTTTACGTTTAAGCTGTTGAGCTTATCTATGATGCCTGAGTGTGGTATTGTGTTGAAGGCCTTAGCCAAGTCCAGGTAGGCTGTATGGACTGCTTTGCCCTCATCAATGGCTCTAGTGACTGTTTCGAAAAAGTCAACCAGGTTCAAAAGGCAGGATCTGCCCTTTACAAAGCCAAACTGGGTGGAGTCAAGTGTCTGTAGGTCCCCTATGTCTCTGTTTATGAGTTCCATAATGATTCTTTCCATAGTTTTGCAGACCAGGCTGGTTAAGCTTATGGGGCGGTAGTTTCTGGGGTCTGTAGAGGCACCCCCTTTGTGGAGTGGGACCACTGTTGCTGTACGCCAGTGTTCAGGTACATATCCCAAAGTAAGGCTAAGGTTAAATAGCATTTTTATGTGTGGGTTTAGCTCCTCTTGGAGTTCACGTAACACGCAACCTGGGATACCATCAGATCCCATTGATGCTGTGTTTTTAGCTTTGTTTAGGGCGGTTCTCACTTGGACATCTGAGATGACAGGGAGATTACATTCAGCTGGGATAAGTATTTCTTCTTTTGGGGGTGAGGGAGGGGAGAAATTTGCACTGAACCTGTCAGCCAGAATGTTGGCAATATCTGTGGGTTCAGTGTATTTTTTGTTGTTGTGAACCAACTCTGAGCATATCTGAGGGTTTCCACCCTGGTTTCTAACATAGCTGAAGAAGGTTTTGTGTTATCTTTAGTGTCCTTAGCGATTTTTCTCTCAAAGTTGGCCTTGGATGTTTTTATGAGAGAACATAGTTTTCTGCTAATGTTGATCAGAGATGTCTTCCCTTCATGGGATTTTGCTCTAACGTGCAGTAGCTTCCTTCTTTTGTTATACAATTTGTTAATGGCTGAGGTCCACCAGACAGGACACTTGCCTTTGGTGGAGAGGGACTTGGATTTATTTGGGATTGCATGATCCATGCATTCTTGGAGATGTCCATAGAAAGCATTTGTGAAGGATTCAGCATTGTGGGATGTGGTATCCACTGGCACAGTGGGCTTAAAGGATACCATCTCAGTCTTAAGAAGAGTGAAGTCTGCTTTTGAGATGTTTTTCACTGTGGTCTTTAGTGCTGGGGGTGGAGGTGGGATATGTATATCCAGGGTGATTAGTTTGTGGTCAGATCTCACTAGTGAGGGGTATACTTCCGGTGTGGAGCATTTTGTCCCCATGTTTGTGATGATCAGGTCTAGTATATTATCTCCCCTAGTGGGAGAGGTGACTAGTTGTTCCAGTGCATTTGAATTTATGAATTCCAGGAACCTTTGGGCTAGCGTATTAGGGCTAGAATAATGTACCCAATCTATGTTTGGGTAGTTGAATTCTCCCAGTATGATGGTATTTTGTGATACATTCATATCCTCCAATGTCTTCAGGAAGGCTGAGTGGGGTTCTTGAGATTGGGAGGGTGGTCTGTAACATGCTACCAGTTGTATAGCAGTTTTGCCTATGGTTAGTTGCACCTGTATGGTCTCTGATGCTTCATGTGTTGCTACTAACCTGGAGGTGTGGGTGTCCTTGATGAATATGGACACTCCCCTTCCCTTTGTGGTTCGGCCCGGGTTATGGGGCCGAAAAGCATGATATGAGGTATAGCCTGGTAGCGCTGGGGTGCTCTCAGGAGCCTTGAACCAGGTTTCAGTTACTGCACAGACGTCGATGTTCTCCATGCTGAGGAGTGCATCAAGTGCCTGCATCTTGAGATTTAGACTTCTGGCATTGAGCAGCATTACCCTTAGTTTTTTTTCCATTTTTATTTTCTAAGGAGGTGGGTTTGTCTTTTGAACCTTGCCTAAAAAAGGCACTATGGGGGTGGCAAGAGCCTTAGCCAATATCCGGAAGCCCAGTGGAGACAGGTGTAAGCCATCCTCATGCAGCGTGGCTTGTCCAACATGTCATCACAGGCAGACAGACATTGGATCCCCTTAGAAAGACACCAGTACTTGAGCCAATTATTAAAGCTGATCATCTTGTCTTTGTATTGTGGTATCATTCTTGGTGAGGGCAAGATGCTGCTCAGGGTCAGGGTCATACTAGCCTGGGCTACATAATCGGAGAGCTCCTCTATGTCTCTTTTCATGTAGTCCAGGGAGGTACGTCTCAGGTCATTCACACCAGCATGGACAATGACAGAGTCATATTTGTACTTGCTTTGGAGTGACTTGAGTGCGTGTTTTATGTGGCAGATCCTAGCTCCTGATAGACAGCTCACAGTCACCCTCTCCTTGTTCAGCCTGGTCAGTGGGACATCAGTGTGTCTGACTATAGAGTCACCTATTACTAGTGTATCAGGCATGGTGTTTGGCCTTAAGGGCTGTGATTGGTTGACACACTGATTTATTGAAGTATGTGTTGCATGTGTTTTGTTTTGAGGTGGTGGATTTTTGGATGTCTGCTTTGGGAGCCTCTGTTGTTTTGGTAAGTTTTTTATTAGAGGCTCCAAGTATGTCTTTGTGATTTTATGTGTTTGGTTTGCAGCTGTGGTAGGTCTATGTGGGACTGGGATTGTTGTGTGTGTGGTTACCATCTCCTCCTGTCTGGTCTTGCCAGCCCTGAGTTGAGAGAGTTCAGCCTCCAGTTTGGCTATATAGTTGCATCTCTTACATGTATTTGTGTTTGTTGGGAGGGGGAGAGGGTTGTCTGTGTACATGAGACAATTGTAGCATTGTCTCAAGATACCCAGATTGACCAGCTGAACTGGAGAGGACGCCAGTAATCTACCATTCGACATGCTAGAACAGTATAAGGGAGTGCTGTACCTTTAAGGGAAGTGGATATTCACAGGGGTGGTAAGTAGATGTAGTGATTTACTTAGTACGAGAGTGCTTACTTAGTAGAGAAGTACTGAGAACAAGTGCTAGGCTTATAATATAGTGAGTAGTCTGATTATACTAAGAGTAGAGCTTCCTTAAAGGAAAATTTGAAGAACAGACCTGGCGGAGCCAGAAGAAGTTTAACCTTGTTTAACCGGCACTGTGCTATGCGCACAACCATGCAAAGCCATGCAAATGCGGATTTTAAACAGTGAACTACAAAAGAGCTAGAAATGGTCCAAAACAACCAATTACTAGAGCTTCTTGTGCTGAGTAAGGTAATGGACAACACAGGAACTACACCACAGCCCAGAATACAGCAAAGCCTGTAAACTGGTCTAAACTAGTCAAGGAGAGGCGGGAAAACAAGGATTATTTTTTTGTTTTTTTTTTTTGTTTTTTTGATAGAAACACACAGAAAATGCAGAAACAGTGATAAATCAGTTACACAGGCTAGCACACTTTAGTGGGCAGCCTCAACAATTAAATTAAACAAACAAACAAACAAACTTTCGATCAAATTTTACTAAAATGTAACTTTAAGTGTAGATTTTAAAATAATGCAGCAAACAGTTAAAACACAGTTCAAGCTAGTTCAGGGTAACCGACAGAAGCTATTCCAAGTGAAAAAACAGCAAAGATACTTAAATCCAGAAAGTAGTCACTTTTCTGAGTTCCCTGTAGCTAGGACCACTCTGCAGGACCACGAGGAGCTTGTCTGAGCAGTATAGCCAGAAAAAAACGCCCATAGGCGGATTTTAAACAGTGAACTACAAAAGAGCTAGAAATGGTCCAAAACAACCAATTACTACACCTTCTTGTGCTGAGTTCATTTCCTACAGGGACAGGTAGGCTGCTCAAGGCTCCCCACTCCCACTGGTGAGCAAAGAAACTTCCTTCTATCCAAGTAAGGTAATGGACAACACAGGAACTACACCACAGCCCAGAATACAGCAATGCCTGTAAACTGGTCTAAACTAGTCGAGGAGAGGCGGGAAAACAAGGATTATTTTTTTGTTTTTTTGATAGAAACACACAGAAAATGCAGAAACAGTGATAAATCAGTTACACAGGCTAGCACACTTTAGTGGGCAGCCTCAACAGTTAAATTAAACAAACAAACAAACAAACGTTCGATCAAATTCGACTAAAATATAACTTTAAGTGCAGATTTTAAAATAATGCAGCAAACAGTTAAAAAACAGTTCAAGCTAGTTCAGAGTAAGCTACAGAAGCCATTCCAAGTGAAAAAAAAGCAAATATACTTAAATCCAGAAAGTAGTCGCTTTTCTGAGTTCCCTGTAGCTAGGACCACTCTGCAGGACCACGAGGAGCTTGTCTGAGCAGTATAGCGAGAAAAAAACGCCCAGAGGTGGATTTTAAACAGTGAACTACAAAAGAGCTGGAAATGGTCCAAAACAACCAATTACTACAGCTTCTTGTGCTGAGGTCACTTCCTACAGGGACGGGTAGGCTGCTCAAGGCTCCCCACTCCCACTGGTGAGCAAAGAAACTTCCTTCTATCCAAGTAAGTTAATGGACAACACAGGAACTACACCACATCCCAGAATACAGCAATGCCTGTAAACTGGTCTAAACTAGTCAAGGAAAGGTGGGAAAACAAGGATTATTTTTTTGTTTTTTTGTTTTTTTGATAGAAACACACAGAAAATGCAGAAACAGTGATAAATCAGTTACACAGGCTAGCTCACTTTAGTGGGCAGCCTCAACAGTTAAATTAAACAAACAAACAAACAAACTTTCGATCAAATTCGACTAAAATGTAACTTTAAGTGCAGATTTTAAAATAATGCAGCAAACAGTTAAAAACAGTTCAAGCTAGTTCAGGGTAAGCTACAGAAGCTATTCCAAGTGAAAAAGCGAAGATATTTAAATCCAGAAAGTAGTCGCTTTTCTGAGTTCCCTGTAGCTAGGACCACTCTGCAGGACCACGAGGAGCTTGTCTGAGCAGTATAGCCAGAAAAAAATGCCCAGAGGCGGATTTTAAACAGTGAACTACAAAAGAGCTAGAAATGGTCCAAAACAACCAATTACTACAGCTTCTTGTGCTGAGGTCACTTCCTACAGGGACAGGTAGGCTGCTCAAGGCTCCCCACTCCCACTGGTGAGCAAAGAACCTTCCTTCTATCCAAGTAAGTTAATGGAAAACACAGGAACTACACCACATCCCAGAATACAGCAATGCCTGTAAACTGGTCTAAACTTGTCGAGGAGAGGTGGGAAAACAAGGATTATTTTTTTGTTTTTTTGTTTTTTGATAGAAACACACAGAAAATGCAGAAACAGTGATAAATCAGTTACACAGGCTAGCACACTTTAGTGGGCAGCCTCAACAGTTAAATTAAACAAACAAACAAACAAACAAACTTTCGATCAAATTCGACTAAAATGTAACTTTAAGTGCAGATTTTAAAATAATGCAGCAAACAGTTAAAAAACAGTTCAAGCTAGTTCAGGGTAAGCTACAGAAGCTATTCCAAGTGAAAAAAGCAAAGATACTTAAATCCAAAAAGTAGTCGCTTTTCTGAGTTCCCTGTAGCTAGCACCACTCTGCAAGACCACGAGGAGCTTGTCTGAACAGTATTTTACTCTTGTTCCCAGCTGATAACCTACATCTGTATTATTGTTCTTTACATCCCTCCTGGTGACAACACAACTATTCTGGAAGATATCCTACATTGGATAGCCATAACAACTCCACATGTGAAAACGACCACTTGGTGATGGATTGTCATTTGGTTGGTCATAAACTCTAACTTCCCTACATCTAGTGTGAACTTATCTGGTTTAACATAACTAATTAATAGCGCCACACATTATAGCAAGATATCAAATTCCCAATTAGACTGAATACTAGTATCAGAACCTAGCAAATACAGCAGCTCCAGTACAATGTCTGCTGTATAAGTGGGTATCTCCCAATGTCTACCACCGGACATCTCACACATCCACTTAAATAGCATGTTTATAAAACAGCATGCAACCTTTTCAAGTTTAAGCCAGAAATGGTCATTATTAACTAGCATATGATCTATTAACTGGAACTTCCCAAAATTCCTCCCCTTACATGATGCTGTAAATTAATTCAATATAAGTTTTTAAATATCCGAAATGGAATTGCACTTTCTAGAGGAAGAGACTACAAACAAATAATGCAGTTGCCTATCCAAAAAGAGTAGACTGCTAATTCAGGATAGAGAAAAAACATGGACAGAATGGCAAAAATGTAAAACATCATAGTATCTTAAAATTTCAGAATGTTTTGCATCATACTAAAAAGTAAATTAATGAAGACAAAAAACTGTATGATAATAAATTTCAGAATAATACTAAACTGAATGCTAAAAAATTCTGGACAGCCATTAAAGAAATCTTGCATCCTGGCCATAAATTCAACCCTCCCCCTCTCGATAATTAATCATTTTAAACCACAGCACAGTTCAACTTTTATCACCACATCCACTTTCACCTTTAAACTTGTGCCCACATCCTATATAAACCTAATCTTAAACAAGTTCAAACTATACTCTACTTCAACTGATGACATTCCAAGTGAATATCTTAAAATAGCACACAAAAGCATTGCCTACCCTGTCTCTATCCCCATAAATAGATCAATCCAAGAAAACCACATTCCCAAAGTCACACATTATCCCTGTGCACAAAGGAAATTCAAAAGACATTACCAACTTTAGACTTATAGTAATTTTATACCCTCCTCCCAAATACTTGAAACATGTATTCAAAAAACAATTCCTAAACTATCTCTTGCAGGAAGAACTCCTATCCCTCACACAACATGGTCTCCGTCCTTCTCTTCGTACTAATACCGCACTTCTAACCTAAATTGATACTGTAAATACAGCTAAAGATAATGTCAGCTAGCCTCCTCTTTATTTCTAGATTTGTCTAAAGTGTTCAACACACTTTGCCATGGCAAACTGCTACTTGAAATTTTGTGTCACCCCACCCTTCTATGGATCAAAAGCTACCTATCCAATAGATATCAGTCTGTAAAATCGCACACCACCCTGTCTCCGTACATCCCAGTCACTGCTGATGTACCACAAGGCTCTATCCTTCATCCCATCCTCTTTAACATTCTCAACAACATACTCCACACATCCACAGAACAAAACTTCCTAATACAGCACACAGATGACTTCACATTCATTTGCGCATCTGACAACATTGTACACCACCAAAACATTATTGAGGAAGCTTTAAGAGCAACTGAAAAATGGATTTGTAACTCACAACTCAAGCTCAACTGTAAAGAAAAAAAAACTACTACTATTTTTCCCCGAATCCTTGTCCACAAAAATTAAATTAAATAAATTGTGAAGTCCTCTCTCTCTTGGTAATAGAACCAAATAAGTCACTTCTCATAGCAAATTATTAAGCATGATAATCTTAAATTAGATTTGCATATATAAAATTGCATAAGAAAAACTCATCAAAAATGAATGTTGCTGTATAGAGCCAAAATCTTTCTCATCGACACAACTAAAGCTACACTTGCCACTACATATCTCCTCCCCACACTTCTATATGGAATTCCCATCCTTATTAACATTCTGGCATCACAAAAATTAAAACTTGAACAATGCTACAACAAAGTTGCTGAATTTGCAGAAAATATCACTATATAGCATTAAAAAACCTAAACTGATTAGAACTACCCCATCAACAAACATATACACAGTTTTTACCACATATACAATTACCCAGAATGCACATGCTTATCCAGTACTAAATGACATTATAGACAGATATGTTTACAGTCAATCATTATATTCCAATAACCAGAAATCCTGTCTGTCCACAAACCTATCAAATTTGTCTGGTATTTTCTGTACTAATAAAATGTTGCCAAGGCCTGGAATGGGTCTATATTAGATACTCGAACTTGTAAAAGTTCGAATCTCATAAGATCGACACCATATGAGTGAACTTTTAAAAGCTAGAATACCTAATAAAAAGTAAAATAAAAAACAAAAAAACCTATGTGAATGTTTTAAATATAGCAACTCCGAGATCGCACTACAGTGTAGTAAATGGAAATCTTCTCTACGGAGATCTCTGTTAAAACCTTCGAGCTTTCAACTTTTTGATGTTTTAATGTTCTGCCAGGTTCAAGATTGAATATATAGACTTTGTATTTTTCTATTGTGAAAAGTTTAATTGCAGTAGGATTTTCAAAGGGATGATTAATCAACTAATTAAATCAATTATTCTATTATGTGAAACTTTAGAGGGACTATAATAGTACTGAAGCATTTGCTATTAGTTTGTCTGAAGAAGTGCATGTATTTTATGCATGAAAGCACTCACAAACAGTAAAGTATTTTGGGATTTTAACTTCGACTGGCGTCTCTTTGTTGGATCCACTTTGGCGTTTTTTTTCTTGGTTATTTGAGCTTTGCTTGTCTGTGTTTTTTATGACCTAATAAAAAGTAAAATAAAAAACAAAAAAACCTATGTGAATGTTTTAAATATAGCAACTCCGAGATCGCACTACAGTGTAGTAAATGGAAATCTTCTCTACGGAGATCTCTGTTAAAACCTTCGAGCTTTCAAAACTTCCCTCATATGGTGTCAACCATATCAGAGTCGAACTTTTGAAAGTTCATTCTTCTGATATTGACCCCTGGAAATTCCTGATCTGTATCCATCAGTTTAGCACCCTCCCACCTTTCAAAACCATTCAGAAAGACTTTCTGTCCAAACACTATCTCTGTCTTGGTCAAAACCAGGACAAACTATACCTCAAAATGTGAACAAATACCTATTCATCTGCTTACTATTCTCCCGTCACTCACTTCCTTACTTCTATCACTGTCTCTTCTTTGGCTACCTCTGTAAACTAAATCAGCATCTTCCAAGATTTGATCCATCTGTGGGGAATTCCTCAAGTGGACCTCTTTCCTCCTGTTTGAAAATCAACTGGAAAGATTCAGTTGCAGGACGTCATGCAAAAGGCCTGGAATACAAGTCCCTTTTCTTTTCTTTGGACAGGAATGCCCCTGAATGTTTTCTACCCTTTCCACTGATATACAAGTTATTTCTGAAGATACAGAAGGAATACCCAAAGATCATTGTGGTGACTCCCTTCTGGCCCAGGCAATTATGGTTCTTTCTTGTTTTGGAAATGGCCACTGGGAATGACCACAAGCTTTCTCACAGACTGGATCTACTCACACAAGAAAAGGGGTGTTTGATACATGACAACATCATTCATATTCAGTTTCCTGTCTGGATGATAAGGTTTTAATTAGTTTTAGGCACATATTTACTGAGGATGTGCAGGTTCTAATGGACACAAGAAAGCCTGCTAGTAGAAGATCATACATTGGGAAATGGAAAAGGTTTCTAGATGGTGACAACAACATAACCAAAATCAAATCACCAATTTTCTTGTATGAGTAGATCCAGTTTATGAGAAAGCTTGTGGTCATTCCCACTGGCCATTTCCAAATGAAGGGAGAACCATAATTGCCAGGGCCAGAAGGAGGTCACATATCTTGGGGGATTCCTTCTGTATCTTCAGAAATAACTTGTTCTCTGGTTTTACAATTGTGTGAGTTACTATCCAATGACCTCTGTTTATCCTCTATCAAGATTCATTTATCAGTCATTTCAACACATCTGTCCATGGATCCTACTCTTTTAACAAAGCCACATGTCAAAATGTTATTAAAAGGGCTTTTGCATAAGAGGCCTTCAAGAAAACCAGTGGCCCCTCCATGGGATCTTAATTTGGTCTTACAGCAGCTAGCACTTGTTCCATTTCAATCAGCTAATCTGGCTGATTTGAGGGTCATAACATGGAGGCAGTTTTACTGTTTGCTGTGACCTCTACAAGAAGGATATCTGTGTTGCAAGCTCTTATGATGTCACCCTATCTCTTTTTCCATAGGAGAAGGATGCATTGATGACTAATCCTCTTTATGTTTTAGTGACATCTGACTGCACTTTAAGTCAAACTATTCATCTCCCTATTTTCTTTTCTAAACTTAAAAATGAGGAAGAAAGAATGTTCCTTACCTTGGATGTCCACAGATAACGCAGGGAGTATCTTGACAGAATTATCTTTCAGATCTTTGAATCAATAGTTTATTTCCCACCATAAAAAAAAATATTGCAGTCAAGGTCAAGGCCATCTCTACTAGACCCTTGGCTTCACCTATGACTTTTCAGAAAGGGTTGGATTCTAGAAGTATTCTATAAGATGCTGCTTGATGCTGTGTATGTTACTTTTACAAAGCACTACAAGGTCAATTCCTTTCCTAGGTCCAGATCAGGATTTGCTAGGACCATTCTTCAGGGGCTCCTGGACTCTTCCCCTTCCACATCCCAAATGTAGTTAGCTATGGTAATCTACCCTTATAGCTAAGGTTACTGCAGCAGTGATCAATATGATAAATAGAGTTCAGGTGTGCAAGGTGAACTTAACATAACAGTAGATGTTCGAGTGGTCACTGCTTCTGTAGCCACCTCCTTCCTCTGCCCACCTTCTCCATTGCTGTATTTTTATTCCAGGGTGGGGTCATTTATTTTTTGTTGTTCCTACTACTGTCCTTTCAGAATTCATAGGATCATAGGAAGATAATAGGCCCTTACAAGCCTAGTCAAGAATTCAGCCCATGTTCAAGTCAGCACCCTATGTCGCTGTCCAGCATTGACACAGGTGGAATCCCAGGGATGTATATTCTGTTCCCCACCCAGTTATCCAGGTTGCTCTTAAAAAGGGTTAATGAGGTATTCTACTTGATGTGGAGAGGGATTCTCTTCCACAAGAAGGGGCATGTCTGGAATGCAAATCTGTCCCACCAACAAGTCCTGTTGATGTCACAGACCAGGCTGAGGTCACGTGTACAGATTACTTAAGTGGAGCTTGACTTACGGATATACAGCAGTCCCATCAAGGTAGGGTCTGAGATTGCTTTGTATGCCAGACAGAGGTCACCTCTGAGGACTCTGCAAGAGCCTGAGTAGAGGAACAGGGCCTTTAGCCTATCTGTGTAGGGTAGATGTTTGAGGTCCTGGATTCTCATGGTGAGGAACCTCTGTGGTCTCTCCAGCTACTGCATGTACTTTGTGATGTGCATGCTGAATGGGGTACTGTACTCAATAATGGGTCTTATAAGGGAAGAATACAGGGATGTTATGACCACCTTGTCCCTGGATGAGATACCCTTACTAATGTGCTTACAAGCCCAGTCAAGAATTTAGCCACTGTTTCAACAACTTAGCACCCTATGCCACTGTCCAGCAGGGACACAGGTGGAATTCCAGGGGTGTATTTTCTGTACCCCATCCATTTATCCAGGTTGCTCTTAAAAAGGGTTAATGAGGCACTCTGCTTGATGTGGAGAGGGAGTTTATTCCACAATAGGGGAGTTGTCTGGGACACATATCTGTCCTGCCAACAAGTCCGATTGATGTTACAGATCAGTTTGAGGTCACACATGCAGGTTACTTGAGTGGAGCTCAACTAGCAGATATGTAGAAGTCCCATCAAGGCAGGGTCTGAGATTGCTTTGTATGCCAGATAGAGATCACCTCTGAAGAGTCTGTAGGAGACTGAGTAGAGGGACAGGGCCTTTAGCCTATCTGTGAAGGCTAGATGTTTGAGGTCCTGGATTCTCCTGGTGAGGAACCTCTGTGGTATCTCCAGCTGCTGCATGTACTTTGTGAGGTACATGCTGAAAGTGGCATTGTACTCAATAATAGGTCTTATAAAGGAAGAATAAAGAGATGGTATAACCACGTTGTCCCGGGATGAGATACCCTTACTAATGAGGTGGGCCATGTAGAAAGCTTTCCATACAATGGAGGCAATATGGTGGTCAAAAGTCAGTTTGCTATCAACCTGGGTGTCCAAGTCCCTCATGACTGATTACATGCTTAGTGTCTTATTATCAATGTGGTAATTTGTGAGAACGTCACTCTCCCCAAAGGGGATAATGATGCATTTTTTGGCATCCAGTTTGAGGCCATGTTTCTGGCACCAGTCATTTGTTTGTGTGAGACCCTCTTGGAGGATGACCACATCACTAGGGGAATTGATGACAGCTCAGCTTGTAGTCATCTGCAAACTTTGTCAGCCATAGCCCACTGGTTTTGGCCTGCACATCAGAAAAGTATATCCCAAAGAGCAGAGGCCCCAAGACTGATCCCTAGAGCACACCGCTAATTACAGGTCTACTGCTTGAGGTGGCTTCCCCTATTTTGACTAGATAGGTTCAATCAGTGAGCCAGTTTTGCTACTCATCTGGTAACATATGGATTGATTATTTGAGAGAGTGTATCTATTATACCTGAGCAGAGAAAAGTATCAAAGGCTTTGGCCAGGTTAAGGTAGGTGGTGTGCACTATCTTCCTGTCCTTGTTCATGGCCTTGATGACTGTTTCAAAGATGTCAACCAAATTTAACAGGCATGACCTCCTCTTGATGAAAACAAACTGTGTGGAATTGAGTGTCTGGGTGTTGCTAATGTCCTTGTTAATGAGGTCCAGGATAATCTGCTCCATGGTCTTGCAGATTAGGCTAGTTAGGCTGATGGGTCTATAATTTCCTGGATTGGTGAATACTACACCTTTGTGCAACGGGACTCAATCTCCCAATCTCTCTTGACAGGAGAGATTTGAAGGGCTTTGCATACAAACTTGTTTTTAGTCAGCTCAGTTTGAACTGGTTGACATTTTGTTCATGTGGATGGTACCCTGATGCTTTGGAAGCTGGCTAGTTGTTATATCCTTGACAAGATATAACCCATATAGCTAAGGCTACTGCAATAGTAATTATATGAACATCTACTGTTATCGTATGTTCAATTTTCTGTTAAGAAACATTTGTAGATGTTACTACTGGTTTGATATTTTCGCATTGTAAACCCGCAGTGGTGGTGCTGCGGTAGCGTTGTCGCCTCACAATAAGACGCTGTCTGGTTCGATTCTCAGCTAGAGCATCTTTTGCGTGGAGCATGCGTGAATGGGCGTACCTTCATTGAAGGTTGTGCGTCAGGGCTGGTAACTCGGCACGTAAAAATCAACTACCAATCATTAGTGGACCGGAGTTCCACTGTGGCGACCCCTAACCGGGAAAAGCCGAAAGACGCAAAAAAGAAATAAAAAGATACCATGCCCACTCAAAAGAAATTTCGTCTGTACTGGCACCACTATTCTGTACATAGAGTCTGTACTGACACCACTATTCTGTACATAGTGTCTGTACTGGCACCACTATTCTGTACACAGAGTCTGTACTGACAACACTATTCTGTACACAGAGTCTGTACTGACACCACTGTTCTGTACATGGTGTCTGTACTGACACCACTATTCTATACATAGTCTGTACTGACACCACTATTCTGTACATAGTGTCTGTACTGACACCACTATTCTGTACATAGTGTCTGTACTGACACCACTATTCTGTACAGAGTCTGTACTGACACCACTGTTCTGTACACAGAGTCTGTACTGACACCACTATTCTGTACATAGTGTCTGTACTGACACCACTATTCTGTACATAGTGTCTGTACTGACACCACTGTTCTGTACACAGAGTCTGTACTGACACCACTGTTCTGTAATGGTGTCTGTACTGACACCACTGACATCAATATTCTTTACATAGTGCCTGTACTGGCACCGCTATTCTGTATATAGAGTCTGCACTGACACCACTATTCTGTACCTAGAGTCTGTACTGACAACACTGTTCTGTACACAGAGTCTGCACTGACACCACTATTCTGTACCTAGAGTCTCTACTGACACCACTGTTCTGTACACAGAGTCTGTACTGACACCACTATTCTATACATAGTGTCTGTACTGACACCACTGTTCTGTACACAGAGTTTGTACTGACACCACTGTTCTGTACACAGAGTCTGTACTGACACCACTATTCTGTACACAGAGTCTGTACTGACACCACTGTTCTGTACACAGAGTCTATACACAGAGTACACATTTATTATGTGTAGAAACCAGTACAAAGTGCACCTTTATCATTATGCTACTTGTTTGCTTCTCAGATCTGAAAATTGAGAGTTTTTTTATATGTTTGGTTTTGCAGTTTGCCTGCAGTAATCGACAGTCTTTAAATATGAACTGATCATGTATAGATTCAGCTGCTATTGTATTGTTTAGTTAAAATCATTTGGTTTGCTTATGTTACATGTAGCATATCTGGAAATACGTGTGACACCACAAGGACAGATTCGCCTTGGCAGTAAAGTGATTATCGAATGCAGGAGCAGCAGCAACAGATACAGATTAACCGATTGTGGGCTCTATAAAACCAACCTAGATTCTTCAGGTTCCTTGTCTGGGATCCAATATGTCACTGAAAGTGCTACAACACAGGATGAAGGAAACTACAAATGTCAATGCAATGTCTACAGTGCAGACTCTCGCCAGTATCGAACTACAGAATTAAGTCTTCCTTTTAATTTAGTGTTGAACCGTAAGTACACTGTAGTACAATAACACCATCAACTGAGCTATTTTTTTAATTATTCACATATGTAGCGTGTTACAACATTACAAACAACTGTGCAAACTAGTAAACGTCTTGAACCAGAGAACTAAACTAAATGGTAAACATGGTGAAATAAAAGTTAAAGTGCATTTTCCAAGCTTTGAAGTAAACAAGAACAGTATGTAATTGGTGCACAGTACTGAATACTTTGCGACTAAGTATTTATTTCCTACAGACTTAGAATTTCTTCTCATAACTTAGATAAGTACAACGTGCCGTGTCAGGTAACTCACATTTATTTGTTTATTTATTTTTACTTACACTGATCGTATTGACTGATTGCAGATATTGACTGAATGTGAGCCACAGATTAATGCAAGAATGTTAAGTCTAAGTTCACCCAATGCGATATAATTATACATAATACATGGATATAAATCACATTTATGGGAACATACAATACAAGAGCATAAATCCGAAATTAGAAGGGGAATACTAACCAATGCACTTAGTAAGCACATTATAGAAAATGAAGGCCATACTTTTAAATTTAGAGTAATATGTGAAGTAAATTTAGGTATGAGGGGAGGGGATATTAACAATATGCTAGAATTAAAAGAATTTGAGTGGATTATTAGGTTAGATGCTGAGGCAAAACCAGATTTGAATGTAACAGTTAGTTTAAAGCCAGTGTTAATTAAAAGACATAGAGAAAATATTTGATTTTTTTGCTTACATGGTCTTAATATATATTTTAATATTATATTATAGATTGTTTAGGTTTTTAAATAGAGAATATTTTAGATATGAATATTTATGAATGATTATATATGTGGAATGTCTTATATGTTACATAAGATATAGATATTTCTTTAAGAAAAAGATTTTTTATATAAAAAGTAGTGTTTTAAATATGTAATTAAAAGGTGTTTCTGTTAGGCTGGCTGAATCATGTGTTTTTAATTGTTATCCCTATTTAAATGGCTTTGATATTCATTTGATGTTATGTACTGATGAAGGGTTGTTAACCCAAAAGCTTTACCTGTTATTAAATCTTTCTTTTGGCATACAGAAGTGTTTTGGAGTATTTTGGAGAATCAAACCAGGACTTTGTTCGTTTTAATATACAATGTTTCCCAGAGGCTCTCTGTATATAAGCATATCACATATCTGATGAGCAACATAACTTTGATAAATAGAAAAAAAATCATGTGGTAGGTATAACTTCTCACAACAAAATTTAACTTTATAGTAGTGTACCACAAAGCACTTTAGTAAAGAATGACATTCAAATAAACAGATATCAAACAAATGTTAGTAAAAGCAGTTAAATAATAAACGGACCTCTCTGACTTTGTGTCACAGGCAGGTGTGTGCTCTACATTGAGCATCAGTCTATCTTCAGCAAGGATGATGCCACAGTATGAGGAAAAAATGATTGACTTTAACAGTTGGTTTAGTTTATGTTGTCAACCCAGGGGGGTTCAATATCCTTCAGCCTTGGCGGGCATAGTTCAAAGACCATGTTATTTTGCAAACAATGGCCTCCACCTGTCCCTGCAGGCTGCTGGATATTTTGGCTAAAATTGTATCCACCCCCATAAAGCCTTTTTTAGGCAATGCCAAAGTGATAAACCAGCAATGTAGCAAATAAAATCCAAAGGAAACAAAAGATTGTACTGCTCAATGCTAGGCACATTAACTAGGAAACACCACACCCTACAAGCTGTCCTCACTCTTGAGAATGTAGGCATCTGTGCCATTAACAAAAAATGGTTTAAATCCACAGAAAGTACTCTGGCAGTACAAGGCTACAGCACCTTTTACACATTAAGACTTCACCTGCACAGACACGGACTAAAAGTGAAGATGTCTCAATCAGTACTGGCAACAAGTATATGTCAAAGTTGGTTCAACAGTATGGTACCCTGGAGTTCATCCACATTCGAGTCCCTTACCATATCTTAGCAAGCTGTAGCTCACCATCAATATCTCAAGAATCCCACAACTTGTATCTAGACCTACTGGAGGCACTCTCTATCCAACCAACACTATGTTAATTGGAGCCTTTAACTACCCCTCTATAGACTGGGAAACATAGACTGCTACCTATTTGCAGACACATTTCCTAGACTTTATTATGAATACAAGCCCTTGATCAGTTAGTGTGCACTTCAACCAGAGGTTTAAACATACTGGACCTTGTTCTCTGCAGTATGGGAGAGTGCTTTTCCATGCCTCCATCTCACATACTCACTACTGAAGTTGGATCACAAAGCTGTCTCATTTGAAATAAAAATCAGATTGGAAAACCCCGCAAAAAATGTTACAGTTAAAACTATTCTAAAGCAAACTACATTTTATTAAGCAACAGTTTGTCAAAATTCACAGCCCTGCCCACCTAGAGTTCACAACAGCCTATGTAGAATTGTTCACAGACACACTGTATAGACACATACATGGCTGCATAGAGGTTACTGTACCTACCAGAAGTAAGCACAAAACAAACCCCAATAGCAAACCACTCTGGGGGAATCTTGATCTTAACAGGGTATATAACAAAAGGAGAAAAGTCATGGTCAGTCAGAAAGAGTGACTCTCATAATGACAAGAGATCACTAATAAAACTAAACAGGAAACTTAGAGGACTAATTAAATCAAACAAGGCCAATTACGAGGTTGGGATAGGTGCCTTCATGCCTCTTGCTGCCAATCTCCATAAGTAAAACACTCCGTACAACCTCCACAACATCTCCTAATTAACCCCCTTACACCAGAACCCTCATACCAAACTGCACTGTGATGTCTACTCCTTCTCCATTATTGCTCCCAAGTTTTGGAAATGCCTCCCCCTTCACCAAACTACATCTCATCATTCCCCGCTTTTAGAGCACAACTTAGAAGACACCTCCATCACAAATCAGACTGCAAATGCTTTTACACTGGACACATCACCTAAATTTTCCCCCCACCTATATCACTCCTGCTTCCTCTCTACCTTCTCACCTGCTACTCTCCAACCTCAACCCCCATTTATTACTAAGTTTAATCCACATTTGCCTTTCTCTTCAGTTAATAATATTTGTTCACCGTTTCAATCACTTGCTGGACTCTGTACCTTTTATGATTACTCTGTATTTCTGAATTAATTCTGTCTTATTTTTCTGTGAATGTTTGCACCCGGGATACCTAGACCCCCCCCTTTCAGATTTAGGATTTTGGGTATTTGGAATACTATCCGGAGCACTGGACCGTGACTTCATTAACATTGTGCCACCTTGCAGCTATGCTAACATGCTTTACCATCTTAGCATGATGAGCAGCACTGGCCTTAGGAAACCTGCACCCCCCATTTCAGATTTAGGATTTGGGGTATTTGGAATACTATACGGAGCACTGGCCTATGACTTCATTAACATTATGCCACCTTGCAGCTATGCTAACATGATTTACTATCATAGCACAATAAGCTGTTTGTTAATTAAACATTTTTATTATTTATTTATTTTACATTTGTTGACCAGGAATAGTCCGGCTTAACTGAAATAGCCCTTTTTCAGTTGAGACCCGGGGACAAAAGTTCCAGGAAATTATACAGTTCAATAGAACATTACAGAGTCATTGTTTGACAAGTATTTTCAGGCTTGTTGGCTGTTGGTGAAGCACCCTCCAAGAGGAAAAAACGCTGAGAGAAGAAGGGAGCCACTTTTGAGATTTTAAGTATTTTTCTCTGTTTATTTGCTAAGTTTTTCTGCATAGCTGCCTAGCTTGAGCATTTTCTGGCTTGTTAAACTTGATTTCTGTATTAGTAGCTGTATTTAGAGCACAACCAAAAGCTGTTTGCTGAATTTCCTGTTTGCACTTAATTTTAAATCGTTTTTTTCTTAAAACTTGCATATTTTCTGTCCTTGACCTAGCACTCTTGTGTGGGGTCATTTACTGCACTGTTATAACTTGATATTACTTGTGAACCTCTGCTATCTCTGTAAAAACAAAAAAAAAAAAAAAAATCTTGCTTTTTTCCCACTTTTCTGAGAGTTAAAAAAGTTCAGTTACAGGCTTGCTGTTCCTGAACTGTTTGAAAGTTTCTGTGAGGCCATTTTTGCTTGGGCTGAAGGAGGGTCTCTCTGTTGATCAGTGGCAGTGACTAACATTGAGCAGCTTCCTGCCCCCGTGAGGTGGTTACTGACTTGAAACTGTAGTTTTATTGGCCACTAGGGGTCATTTCCATAACTCCTTCATCTTCCTCTCTTAAAACCTAGTTGCCTCGTGGTTTGGGCATCTTTTCAGGCTTGTTGGCTGTTGGTGAAGCACCCTCCAAGAGGAAAAACGCTGAGAGAAGAAGGGAGCCACTTTTGAGATTTTAAGTATTTTTTCTCTGTTTATTTGCTAAGTTTTTCTGCATAGCTGCCTAGCTTGAGCATTTTCTGGCTTGTTAAACTTGATTTCTGTATTAGTAGCTGTATTTAGAGCACAACCAAAAGCTGTTTGCTGAATTTCCTGTTTGCACTTAATTTTAAATCGTTTTTCTTAAAACTTGCATATTTTCTGTCCTTGACCTAGCACTCTTGTGTGGGGTCATTTACTGCACTGTTATAACTTGATATTACTTGTGAACCTCTGCTATCTCTGTAAAAAAACAAAAACAAAAAATCTTGCTTTTTTCCCACTTTTCTGAGAGTTAAAAAAGTTCAGTTACAGGCTTGCTGTTCCTGAACTGTTTGAAAGTTTCTGTGAGGCCATTTTTGCTTGGGCTGAAGGAGGGTCTCTCTGTTGATCAGTGGCAGTGACTAACATTGAGCAGCTTCCCTGCCCCCGTAGAGGTGGTTACTGACTTGAAACTGTAGTTTTATTGACCACTAGGGGTCATTTCCATAACTCCTTCATCTTCCTCTCTTAAAACCTAGTTGCCTCGTGGTTTGGGCGTCTTTTCAGGCTTGCTGGCTGTTGGTGAAGCACCCTCCAAGAGGAAAAAATGCTGAGAGAAGAAGGGAGCCACTTTTGAGATTTTAAGTATTTTTTCTCTGTTTATTTGCTAAGTTTTTCTGCATAGCTGCCTAGCTTGAGCATTTTCTGGCTTGTTAAACTTGATTTCTGTATTAGTAGCTGTATTTAGAGCACAACCAAAAGCTGTTTGCTGAATTTCCTGTTTGCACTTAATTTTAAATCGTTTTTCTTAAAACTTGCATATTTTCTGTCCTTGACCTTGCACTCTTGTGTGGGGTCATTTACTGCACTATTATATCTTGATATTACTTGTGATCCTCTGCTATCTCTGAAATAACAAAAAGATACATTTAATCTTGCTTTTTCCCACTTTTCTGAGAGTTAAAAGTTCAGTTACAGGCTTGCTGTTCCTGAACTGTTTGAAAGTTTCTGTGAGGCCATTTTTGCTTGGGCTGAAGGATGGTCTCTCTGTTGATCAGTGGCAGTGACTAACATTGAGCAGCTTCCCTGCCCCCCGTAGAGGTGGTTACTGACTTGAAACTGTAGTTTTATTTTCCCTTTTGGGTCTATTCCTGCTTCTTTCC
This sequence comes from Protopterus annectens, assembly GCF_019279795.1. Classification (NCBI taxonomy): domain Eukaryota; kingdom Metazoa; phylum Chordata; order Ceratodontiformes; family Protopteridae; genus Protopterus; species Protopterus annectens. The sequence goes on along the minus strand of NC_056726.1, from coordinate 1,072,552,677 downwards.
AGCCCCTGCTATCAAGCACGCTTTAACATGCTTTAGCGCGATTTAGCGCGGAGTTGCCACTAGAGCAGCATCGGGCAGCGCCGGTTAAACAAGGCTAAACTCTTTCTGGCTCCAGAAAGTCTGTTCTTCCATTTTTCCCTTAGAACTGCTCTGTTAGGAACCTAAACAGTTTACACCTACACTAAAAAGTGCAGCACTTGTTCCAAATAGCTTTTTCTTCTCAAAAAGCTCAGCACTTGTCTTATAAGCATATCCCTTGTCTTATAAGCATTCTCTTTGCAGGTCAAGCACTCCTATATTATACAAATCTCTCACTAGCAACCCCCCCAGGAGTGCCCACGTCCCTGCTAAGCCCACTACTTTTCTGTCTCATACCAACTCATAATTCTTTCTAGCATGTCGAAGGGTCAGATACTGGCGTCCTCTTCTGCCCAGTTGGTGAATCTGGGAATTCTGAGACAATGTTACAATTGCCTCATGTATACGGACAACCCTCTCCTCCTCCCACGTAACACTAACACTTGTGAGAGATGCAGCTATTTAGCCAGACTGGAGGCTGAGCTCTCTCAACTCAGGACTGGCAAGACCAGGCAGGAGGAGAAGGCAACTACACACACCACAATACCAGTCTCACATAACTCAACCACACCACTGAATCAAACACATAAACACACTAAGACATACTCGGAGGCTCTGAGTAAAAATTTACCTAAACAGCAGAGGCCTCCAAAGCAGACACCCAAGCAACTGCAAACTCAATACACCACACAAACAACACATAAACAACAAAATCAGTGTGCAAAGCAGTCACTGCCCTTAAGGCCAAATACAACACCAAACATGCTTGTCATAGGTGACTCCATAGTCAGACACACTGACGTCCCGCTCACCAGACTGAGTAAGGAGAAGGTCACAGTAAGCTGCCTGTCGGGCTAGAATCCGATCACATAACACAAGCACTCAGGTCTCTCAACAGCAGGTACAAGTGCGACTCAGTCATTGTCCACGCTGGAGTCACTGAGCTGAGACGTACCTCCTTGGACTACATGAAAAGAGACATTGAGGAGCTCTCTGATTATGTAGCCCAGGCAGGTATGACCCTGACCTTGAGCAGTATCCTACCTTCACCTAGAATGATGCCACAATACAGTGATAAGATGATCAGCTTTAATAATTGGCTTAAATTCTGGTGTCATTCAAAGGGGATCCAATGTCTGTCTGCCTGGGATGACATGCTGGACAAGCCACGCTGCTTCGCAAGAGACGGCTTGCACCTGTCACCCCTAGGCTTCCGGATATTGGCAAAGGCTCTTGCCACCCCCATAGTGCCTTTTTTTGGCAAGGCTCAAATTCTAAACCTACCACCCTAGAACACAAAAAGTAAAAAAACTAAGGGTAATGCTGCTCAATGCCAGAAGTCTCAATCTCAAGATGCTCGCACTCGAGGCCCTTCTCAGTACGGAGAACATTGATGTCTGTGCTGTGACAGAAACCTGGTTCAAGGCTCCTGAGAGCACCCCAGCACTATCAGGTTTCACCTCATATCATGCGTTCCCGCCCCAAAATCCGGACAACACCAAGAAAGGAGGGGGGGTGTCCATATTCATAAAGGACACCCACACCTCAAGGTTGGTGGCAACGCCGCGATGCATCGGAGACCATCCAGGTGCAATTAACCATAGGCAAGACTGCTCTGCAATTTGTAGCATGTTACAGGCCACCCTCTCAAACTCAGGAACCTCACATGGCCTTCCTGAAAACAATGGAGGGGATAAATGTATCTCCAAACACCATCATACTAGGTGACTTCAACTACCCTAATATAGACTGGGAACACTACTCAAGCCCAAACACTCTAGCCCAAAGGTTCCTGGAGTTCATAAACTCAAATGCCATGGAACAACTAGTCACCATCCCCACAAGAGGAGAAAACATACTTGATCTCATCATCACGAACATGGGATCACAATGTTCAACACCGAAGTATACCCCTCACTGGTGAGATCAGATCATAAACTAATCTCGCTGGAGGTCCTCATCCCGCCCCCACCTGAAATAAAAAAGACCACAGTGAAAAACTTCTCAAAAGCCCACTTCACACTTCTAAAAACTAGTGTTGTCTCCTTTAAGGCCCCTGAGCCAGTGGTAAACATTACTCAAACCGCTGAATCACTTACAATTGCCTTCTACCAGCACCTACAGGACTGCATGGATCAGGCAATCCCAAACAAAACTAAGACTCTTTGTACCAAAGGCAAGCGTCCAGTCTGGTGGACCCCAGCCATAAACAAGCTCTACAACAAAAGGAGGAAGCTACTACAAGATAGAGCAAAATCCTTGAAAGGTAAGACACCTTTGATCATTATAAGTAATAAACTAAGAGCTCTCATAAAATCATCCAAGGCAAATTTTGAGAGAAAAATCGCCAAGGACTCAAAAGACAATCATAAGGCCTTCTTTAGCTATGTTAGAAACCTAGGAGGAAACTCCCAGATATGCTCAGAATTAGTTCAAAATGATGTGAATATTACTGAACCTACACACATTGCCAACATACTGGCTGACAGGTTCAGTGCAAACCCCCTCCCCCAAAAGGAGAGATATCTATACCAGAGGATTGTAGCCCCAAACATCTCCAACGCCCAGGTGAGAACTGCTCTCTCAAAGCAAAAACACAGCATCCATGGGACCGGATGGTGTCCCCGACTGTGTGCTCCACGAACTCAATGAGGAATTAAACCCGCAGTTAGGACAGCTGTTTAATCTTAGCCTCACCTCAGGATACGTACCCAAGGAGTGGCGCGGCGACTGTGGTCCCACTTCACAAGGGCGGTGCCTCCACAGACCCTGGAAATTACCGTCCCATTAGCTTGACAAGCCTTATCTGCAAAGCCATGGAGAGGATCATAATGGAACTCATAAATAAAGACATAGGGAACTTGCAGACTTTGGATCCAACCCAGTTTGGCTTTGTCAAAGGCAGATCATGCCTTTTAAACTTGGTTGACTTTTTTCGAGACAGTCACCAAGGCCATTGATGAGCGAAAGGCAGTCCATACAGCCTACCTTGACCTGGCAAAGGCCTTGACACAATACCCCACTCAGGTATCATCGAAAAACTCATCAGCTTGAATGTAAACCCATACATCACAAGATGGGTTGCAAACTGGCTAAGTGACAGAACCCACAGGGTCAGAGTTGCTGGAGCCATGTCAGACTCAAAGCCTGTCACAAGTGGTGTCCCACAGGGCTCAGTCCTGGGTCCACTCTTGTTCGGCATCTACTTTTCTGAAGTACAAGCAAACACAGGAGGGTTATGGCTGACAAAGTTTGCAGATGACTGCAAACTGGGCCATAGTCGAAAACACATCTGACACAGATATCCTTCAGAAGGGCCTCACAGAAACGGATAACTGGTGCCAGAGCCATGGCCTAAAGTTAAATGCCAAGAAATGCATAGTCATACCCTTCGGGAAAAACAAGGTTACCCCTAGCTATCATATAGGTGGCAATCCACTGAGCACAGAAGAAGTCATCAGGGATCTGGGGACCCAGGTTGACAGTAGCCTTTCGTTTGACACTCATGTTGCTAAAGTAGTTAGGAAAACCTTCTACATTGCCCACCTGATCATGAAGGGATTCACATCTAGATCAAGGGAGGTCATTGTCCCCCTGTACTCATCACTCATTAGACCTATGATTGAGTACAATGCCCCATTCGGAATGTATCTGACCCGACACCTGCAGCAGCTGGAAAGGCCCCAAAAGTTCCTCACCAAAAGGATAAAGGGTCTCAAAAATATGTCTTATGCTGCCCAACTGAAAGAACTGCAGCTCTATTCAGTCTCATACCGCTTGCTCAGAGGTGACCTGTGCCTGACATATAAGGCCATGTCAAACCCTGATTTGATGAATATGCTTCACCTCAAAAAATCTAGATCCCTCAGAACCACAAGGGCGGGAGACTTAAACCTTGACACGGCTATTAATAGAACGTGCTGGAGGGACAGATGCATCACCCAGAGACTCCCTATGCTGTGGAACAAAATCCCGGTACATGTGAGGCAGAGCACCTCGCTGGCCTTGTTCAAGAGGAATCTTGACCAATGGATGGGGGATCGCAGATATACTCCAGGGATTACTTCAGTGTCACTGCTTGACAGAGGCACAGCAAAATAATAGGCATAGTTTTATTCAATCTAAAGGGGTGGCGAAAGCCAAATAACTATGGGCTAGGCTTATAAATGCCCTTGGGCAGATAGCCTAGTATGAACCTATGAACCTATGAACCTATTAACTTCAGTATAAAATTTTACAAATATTTACTAGTCATAATTAAAATCAAATAAAGAAAAGACATATTCATACAGTCATTGAAACATGAATTCAATATAATCATTAGTTACTGTCAGGAGACAGTTTAGAGGAGATATTTAGGAAGAGAAAAGTTCAGCTGAAGTATAGGAAAAACATGGTTAGAAAAAGACAGGATGGGAAGGCCAGGAGGTGAGAAATGTTAAACAGTGGGGGTGTAGAAGATAAATGTTAAGGTTAGCGGGCAAATAGTGAGCAGTTTTAGGGATGAAGGGCAGTTTATGGTGGGATAGTACAGAGACAGGGCCAGACAGTTTTTAGGTATTCTTTACCAGCTACTTTAAGTTGTTTTGGTTGAGTTAGTGATCGAATTTGAAGTGGAAGCTTATTCCAGGCAATGGTAGGATGGTAGCTATACAGATTACATCCATTATTCATCCTAGGTTTGTAGATAAGTAGTAGGTCTTGGTTTCAGCTGCAGATTGATCTAGTTGGAGGGGTCTATATTACAACACCGAATGCTTAAAAAAGCAAACGGTGATTAATTGACCCAATGTAAGCGAAAGCTTACAATTTCGAACTGTCAGAATAGCGATTTTTTTTCCTAGGGAAAAAATTGCTGTTCCAACAAAATTAAATGAATAAAACACTTTAAACATTAGATTAAGTGGGGAGCTTTGCCCCCCACACCCCCTACTTAAATATATCAACTCCGAAATCGCACTACAGTGCCAAAAAAAGTACAGTTGTGTACACTTACCATAAATGTACATGTTCAAGTGTATTCACTGCTGCAGTCATTACATTTGGGTAATCCTGCTGGCAGGTTGGCCTCTGCCGGCCTGAATTCCAAAGTCTTGGGTCCTGCGTCGGCTGCTTTTGCCCCTTCCCTGACGTCATGTTGTCAGGGGTATAAAAGAAGCAGCCAACACCATTTTCTTCAGTTTTTATTGCCCCAGATGTCAGGTGCCCCCAAAAAGGGTAGCCAAAGTGTATATGTATATTCAAAAATACACCAATATAAATTTTACCTTCATCTAAAAACAAATACACCACATAGGTAGTATAAATCAGAGAAGGAAAGATAAGATCCAAAAGAAAAAAGGGGGGAGGTGGGTGGGTAACCTGGACTGCAACAGTGAATACACTCGAACATCTACATTTATGGTAAGTGTACACAACTGTACTGTGTTCTTCGTGTTTCACTGTTGCAGTCATTACATTTGGGTAGAGTCCCAAAGCTATGGTTGGGAGGCTGGAACTAGACAGCAGTAGGAGTGGCTATGAGGCCCTGCAGAACTGCAGTGGCAAAGCCTGCCATGGATTTAGAGTAAAGTGGCAGATGATAATGCTTTGTAAAGGTGTGCACTGAACTCCAAGCAGCCGCCTCTAAAATGTCTGTGGTTGGTACTCCCCTGAGAAAGGCTGCTGAGGTGGCTGCAGCTCTGGTGGAATGAGGCCTAATGTCCTTAGGCACTGGCTTGCCATGGTGTAAGTAGCAGAAAGGAATTCAGTGGCCTAACCACTTAGAAATAGTCTGCTTTGATATAGGCTTTCCTTATGATCCTGTAGCATATGCCACTAGTAATTGCTCTGTCTTCCTGAAAGCTTTGGTTCTGTCCAAGTAGAATCTAAGTTGTCTGTGTATACCCCAAGAATGCAGAATTCTCTCCCCCTTGTTCTGTGGATTTGGGTAAAAGGTTGGCAGATGGATGGCTTTGTTAAGAGCCACACTGGACACTATTTTAGGCATAAATGTTGGGTTTGTCCTCAGGGAGATCCTGTCTTGATGAAAAATGATAAAAGGTTCCACAGCCATGAGCACATGTAGCTCTGAAACTCATCTTGCAGAAGTAATTGCTAAGAGCAGAGCTTTTTTCCAAGATAGAAACTTCATATCAGCAGTAGCAGCTGGCTCAAAAGGAGGCAGGGTGAGCTTTTCCAAGACATAGTTGAGGTCCCATGCAGGTATTGGTAGTCTCCTTGGGGGCCTTAAATTTTTGGCTCCTCTGAGGTACTGCTTTAATAAAGGGTGAGAAAAAAGTGGTGGATCTGTATTGTAATGAGCCAAAATGGCAGAGGCATGAATTTTAATTGATGAAAAAGATAGGCCTTTGTCCAGCATCTCAGTTAAGTATTGCAAAATCTGAGGAATATTTGGTACAGCTGTATCAGTTCCTTGTGCCTGGTTCCAGGCACAGAATCTCTTCCATTTTCCAGCATAAGACTTTGTAGTACTAGGCCTTCTTGCTTCCAGCATGACATCCATCACAGCTTTACTAAGAGGTGTTTTTTGTATGACTACATTATCTGCCATGCTGCCAAGTTTAATGTCCTGAGTTGGCTGTGCATGATCTGATTGTTTTGCTGGGACAGTAGTCGAGGTATTTGAGGTAAGGTCCAAGCTGGGTATACAGATACATTTCTTAGTATTGGATACCAGTACTGGCGGGGCCAGTCTGGTCAGTATCATCCTTGGCTTCTCCTGTCTGACCTTTAGGAGCACCTTGGGGAGGAGAGGCAGTGGAGGAAAGGCATATACTGATAGGTTTTTCCAGCTGAAAGATAGGGCATCCACTTTCCATGATTGTCTGTGATAAGTCCTTGTGCAGAATCTTTTTAGTTGGTAATTGAGAGGGGAGGCAAATAGATCTATGTCCAGGCATGCCAATTTCCTTGTTATCATGTTGAAGACTTGTGGATCCAGCTTCCACTCATGGGGATCCATGAGGTTTCTGCTTAGTTCGTCTGCCAGAGTATTTTCCTTTCCTGGCAGGAATTGTGAAACAGATGTACTTGGTAAGTCAAAGCTGTGTCCCACAAGGTCATGGCTAGTCTGCAAAGGGGGTAAGAATGTGTGCCCCCCTGCTTGTTTATATACCACATGACCGTGGTGTTGTCTATCAGTAGTTGTCCCAGATGAAGTAGGTCCTTGAAGGTTGTCAGTGCATTTTGAACAGCTAACATCTCTTTTTGATTGATATGTAGATGCATTTGGTTTGAGGGCCATGTGCCCTGAATGCATCTTCCTGCTATGTGGGCTCCCCAGGCATAGTCTGATGCATTTGTTGTTAGTGTCTGCCTGGCTGGAGGTAATGTGAATGGCTGTCCTTTGTTCTGGTGCCAAGCCTTTGCCCACCATCAAAACTCCTGTTGCAGGCAGGGAATGAGAGTAATGACTGTTTCCAGGCTGTGGCAATGTGGAGTCCAAACACTTTTTAGGTACCATTGAAGTTTCCTCATATGCAGTCTTGAATATGGAATTAGTAGGATGCAGGATGCCATGAAGGCCAAAGCCTGCAGAATTTTTCTTGCAGATAACTGGACCTTTGTTGCCAACATTTTGAAATAGGTAGTCAGTTGCCTTTGTTTGTCTGGCATGAGATAAGCCATCTGGGCAGTTGTATTCAAGATTGCACCCAGGAATATTATCTCTTGTGAGGGTACTAGTTTTGATTTCTTTTTGTTGACTGTGTACCCTAGGCATGTTAGAAATCTTTTCACAAATGCCAGATGTTGAAGAACAATGTCCTTGTTCTCTGCTTGAATGAGACATTCGTCCAAGTAAGAGTATATTTGTATTCCTCTTTGTCTGCAGAATGCAATTACTGATGCCAGGGACTTTGTAAAGACCCTGGGAGCAGTAGATAAGCCAAAGGGCAGTGCAGAGAATTGGTAATGCAGTGAACGAGCCTTGAATCTTAGGTATCTTCTGCATGATTGTCTGATTGAAACATGCAGTTATGCCTCTTTTAGGTCTAAAGTCACAAGCCAAACATTCTTGCCCAGCATGGGCAGAAGCTGCTGCAAAGTCAACATTTTGAATTTTGGAATATCCAGGAAAGTGTTCAGAATAGATAGGTCCAGTATCGGCCTCCAGGCCTTGTCCTTTCTGGGTACCAAGAACAGTCCTGAGTAAAATCCTTTTCCCTGCTCTTGCTCTGGTACTTGTTGAATGGCCCCCATGTCCATGAGGGATGACACTTGTTTTTGTCCCTCTGCCCATTGATTTTTTGGAAGATCTGGCCGGCCGTTTGCCTTTGGCAGAGTATGGAAATGGAACTTGTAGCCTTGTGACACTATGTTTAGAACCCACTTGTCCTGGGTTATGATGTGCCAATTTTGAACAAAAAGTGCTAATTTTCCCCCTAAGGGTGCTGCCAGAAGATAAGTGCTTGGTGCAGGCAGGGGGAAGTCATTGGGACTGTTTTCTGTATGTTTGTGATCTAGCTTCTCCACCTTTGGAGGTAGAAGCACTCCATTGCTTGGGCCTATAAGAACCTTGCGCCTGGGATCTGTCCCTTTGAGGTATGTCTGACACAGGAAAGGACCAATTTTTTGTAGGCCAGTGTCTACTAAACCTAGGTGGCTGTACTTGTAAAAAACCTTTGACTGTTTGCATATATTGAGCTTTGTCCTCCATTTTCTTTAACACCTCTTCTGCCTTAACACCAAACAAAGTATCATGCTGTAAAGGTGCATCTAGTTGTTGTGTCTTTCGGCTTTTCCCAGTTAGGGGTCGCCACAGCAGAACTCCGGTCTGCTAATGATTGGTAGTTGATTTTTACATGCTGAGTTACCAGCCCTGATGCACAACCTTCAACGAAGGTTTGCCCATTCACGCATGTCTCCACGCAGAAGATGCTCTAGCTGAGAATTGAACCAGACAGCGTCTTATTGTGAGGTGACAATGCTACCGCAGCACCACCACTAGTAATTTAACTTTAACATGATCAGGCAGATTTTGTTCCTTTAACCAAGCATGCCTCCTAATTACAGAACCCGTAACTGCGGCCCTGCAGGAGGCCTCCAAAGAATCAAAACCACATTGCAAAGTATGTTTTCCAACTTGTACTGCTGTATACAATAAATCCTGCATTTCCTTGTTTTCTGCACATTCAGAATTTAACATTTTCTGTTTAAGCAATCCCATGACATGTTGCAGTTTAAGGCCCTTATAGCCAAAGTTGCAGATGTGTAAACCTTTTTTCCCCCATCTATCCAGTGCCCTTGAATCTCTGTCAGAGTGTGTTGGGATTTTTGCAGTGGAAGCCTTAACTCCCTTTGGACCCTGTGAAATAGTTTCTGGGTCAGCAGCAGGGTTTTTAAAAATAAATTTGTGTGAGTCAGGAACCCTGTAATACCTGTCAGGCTTAACAGGAGCTGGGGGTAAGGAGTCAGGGGTCAGACTAGACTCCAAAAACACATCATCTACAATGTCTAACACAGGTGGAATGGCTAGAAGCCTGTGCTGAGGTAGTAAAAGAAAATCCCTGAGCCTCTTTTTAGATTCAGAAAAATCTTGGCTCTCCCAGTGGAAATGCTCCCTCATGGTATGCAAGGTTTCCCCAAAAGAATAGTCCTCAGGAGGAGATGCTGAATATATAGATTCTTCAGCAGTCTTTGGCCATTTTGAGCATCTGTTTTTTGGGCATAGAGGCCTATCCACGTGGCTCTTGAGTTTGTTTCCTTGCTTTAGAAGGTGCTTTAGTCTTTGCCTTTGAAACTGAAGTCATTTTAATGTAAAGATGTTTAGGTCTGAATGCACCCTCAGAAGCTGGTGCCTGCTCAGTGGCTCTGGACCCATCTGAGGGATTAGCGTCCGAGGCTCCAATACCTTGAGTATCCAGCGGTATGACTGGCTCCACATGGGAGTCGGTAGTGGCCTGCAACTCTAAAGTAGTGGGTGTCAGGGGCTGTGAAAGCACCTCACTGAGAACCGGCGAACCAGCGACTGGCTTAGGAGAAGCTTCGTCGTCAGTTTTGGGCCTTGGTAGTTTTTCTCTATCCTTTTCTTTGTGTTTTTTGTAAACTCCAGTAGTCGGATGGCTATCCAACGACATTTCAGGATAATTAAACCGGCGTCCAAAAAAGCTTAAAGCAAAATTATACCGACGCTTAATAGTGCATTGGTTAAATCTAGCACAAAACCAACAACCAGTAACTTGATCAGGGCATAGGCAAGGAATACAGTAAGAATGAAAATCCTTATGAGGTATTTGCTTTCCACAAGAAATACAATTATTAACTTTTTCTGACATTGGTCTGGAGCAAGAAAAAAGTTTCCCCAATGGGGTACTTGCTTTATTGAAGACTTCGGAGCTGAAACTCAAACACGAAAATCTCAGGAGTCGGCCGACCGGCACTTGCGAACTGCTTCTGCTTCTGGCACCACGCAGCAATAAAGACTGAAGAAAATGGTGTTGGCTGCTTCTTTTATACCCCTGATGACCTGATGTCAGGGAAGGGGCAACAGCAGCTGACGCAGGACCAAAGACTTTGGAATTCAGGCCGGTTGAGGACAACCTGCCAGCAGGATTACCCAAATGACTGCAACAGTGAAACACGAAGAACATCGGCAAAGTAACGAAGTGGCCAAGCAAATTCTTTCCCAGGGAAAGAAATTGCTTAAGAGCTGCTTCGATATTTTGTCATTTCAGGCTTTTGAGTTTGATTTTGAATGCGTCTTCGGATTTCTAATAGAGAACCAGTTGTAGTATAGTGGGATATAAAGGAAGATATGTTAGGGCGATAGAAAGGTTTCTATAATATGGAGTGTATAATCTGGAGCTGAGAGAGTGAAGAAGTAGGTTAGGTAGTTCAAGCCGGTTTAAGTGAGACACAGTGATGGGTTTTATAAGCATGTTGGGCAGAGAATCTGGCTACCTTATTATAGGTAGAGTTAAGCTTTGCTAGGAGTGTGGCATTAAAGTTAATGAGTATTTGAGAGCCATATAGTAAGCTGGATAAGAGGTAGGTATGAGAGAGGGTTACTTTAGGTTTGGGAGTGAGAAACATTTTATTTCTGTATAGAAGGCTTAGTTTCTGATGGGTCTTCCTGATACAGTTGTTGATGTGTAAGTCAAATTTAAGTTGATCATCTATAGTGACACCTAGGAGTTTGGTGCTAGTTTCGGCTACTATGAGAGTCTTATTGAGAGACACTATAGTGAAAGAAGATTTGAGATGGTTAAAAGTTTTTGGGAGAAATAGTAAGAGTTTTTTTTTTTTAGGATTCAAGATGAGTTGGTTGTTGGTGAGCCAGGTTTCCACTGATGTAAAGGCAGCCTGTGTAATAGAAATGAGACTAGAGGGAGAGTCAGAGATAGTGATCACAGCAGAATCATCTGCATATTGTACAAGGGATGAGTGAGAGCAAGAACTGTGGATCAGATTTGTGAAAAAAGTAAATAGTAATGGGCCCAATATAGACCCTTGGGGAACACCTATATTTACGGGGAGGGAGGGGGAGAGTACAGAGAGCCATTTCACAGATTGTAGTCGGTCAGAGAGGTAACTAGAAAACCAAGTGACAGTAGCAGGAGAGTCTTATAGCATGACAAGCATCCTTATCATAGGCCTACAGTACAAACACACTTGTGGCCATGTCATGATAAGCAACTGCATGGCCGTATCTATGTATACAATGCAAACAAAAGTGTGCGCACGACAAACCATATAATCCCTAGCGAGTGCAGAGGTCCGTAGTAAGGATCTAATCAACAGCATCAGACAAGTAAAACTAGAAACCATAAGCAAGGAAAAGACATAAAACAGGCAGGCGCTGAAGGATGGTGCAGGGTTCATTGACGAAATCCTGGAGATGCTGAACATTACTTGCAATGAGATTTGCATTAAACAAATAGTCATGGAAATGTTAGGATTACAAATGTTTAGGACAATACAGCCATATAAGACATTTTGAAATATAAATGAGCATATCTTTCAATTGTTCAATGCAAAAATAGTGGACAAACATACAATAATGTGGGAACAAAGCCATAAAATCAAGGACTGTAGTAAATAACACGTTTGCATTGGGAAAGTGGATAGAATAAGAGCTATAGCAGTAGCATACATTTTCTGCAGGGTATGAAGTCTGAAACCCAAAGATCTGTTAATAGTGACTGCAGTCTGAAAAGATATACAAGACAATAAACCCAAATGTTAGAAGTAGTAACACACAGCTATGTTCAAAAAGTGGACAAGCTGTGAATATAATAACATGAAAATTATGTACATAGAACAAGTAAATGTCAGTAAACCATCCATAACTCAAAACAGCAGAATGTGTCATGCTACAGTAGCAATGTGAGCTGGAGTGAATGGAATAACATGTCTAAGGTGTGGAACATTTGTTATCATGAAAATAAACATGAACTCCTTGCTCTGATAAATAATGTATTATCAAAACATGTTATCATCAAGATGTTCTAACATAGCACTAAAAAGAGAGGTGCTACAAAATACATGCCAAAGAAACAGAATAATCTGAGATCAGGCAATTACAATTTACTTACCAGCTTTTGAAAACCTGACTTTCTGTAAGGATACAGTCACCTGGAGAGTATTTTAACAAGTTCTTTTTCAAAACAGGTTTATTGTTTTAACATATAAGAGAAATATCACAACAATTTTATACAAGTAATTAAAAATAAGTATTATTATAATATTCAACAAAACAACTAAAGTATTTACAAAGACATCCACTACAATCAGATCAATTAATTAAACTAAAATACCATGCTATTGAAATTAATTTTTTTTTAACAAATTTTGTAAATTATCCCATACAATAAAATAAGATGTTTTTCTGTTTGTTCTAGTCCTAATTGTGTTTATTTCCATATGGCACACTATATTCATAACATTTTTAAATTTATTGAACAAAGGAGGTGTATCTGAAATCCAATTTCTAGTTATTATTTTCCTAGCCACTGCTAGAATAGACCATAACAAGGGAAGCTTAACCTTTTAACACTTTGAGGTACAGGTGTGTTGAATAATATAAGAGATTTAGAAATAATCAAATTATCTGTAAAAGAGCCTGCAAAAATTCATTAATTGACTTCCAGTATTCTTTCAATTTTATACAGTCATAAAACATATGAGCCCAGTCAGCATTAATTTCTACATTACATCTCTTACATAGATTATCTTTATTATTTATTTTATTCATCATCAAAGGTGTATAAAAAGATCTATGTAAAAATTTCCATGTATAAAGTCTCCAGACAATGGAAGACGTAGTTCTATAAGCAGATTCCAATATATATTATTTATCTTGTTGATTTGGTGGATCCCCATTAATACAAGTGAAATAATTCCAGTATGAATCTACACTGTAAAAAGTTTCTTGTCTGATAACTGTATGTATGTATGAAAGTTTACCTTTATCAGAAACTTTATGTTGTAAATTTAATATCAAGTAATCAATCAGTGTTGGAATAGATTCTTTAACAGTTATAGACATTAAATCTATTTTATTAATGAGATGTTGTCTAAAGGTCTGAACCTCTAACCAGCAAGTTTCTCTTAGATCAAATTTTTGTTTTAAGAAATCTAGATTTTTATTATCAGATATCAACTGATACCAGTACTTTAGATCATTATCTATAGCTAAATGAGTTCCTTCAGAAGTAGATGACAAAAGCCTACCCTGAGTATACATTATAGGAAATACAATAAAATTCCATTCCCTATACTTAGGGTGCATGAATATAAAGTTACGATAACTAATAATAATATTTAATGGGTAACAAACCATATGTTTAGGTGTAATAGGTGAAGTACAAAATTCCTTTAGTAACCATAACATGGAGTTATTTACAATCATATTTTTATGTGTTAAGGAGATTTTCATGAAGTGTATACTAATTAGCTCCCAATAATCTTTCCATTTTGTGACATATGACTGATCTATTAATAAAGTAATAACTTTTACAATAGAAGAGATAGTATATAAATTAAAGTCTGGAAAAGAAATACCCCTTGAGACCAGCTATTAATATGTTTCTTTAATGCAATCCTAGGTCTATTAGGTGCCCATAAGAAATTTAACATTAGTGTGTTCAGTTTCTTGATAATTATTTTTGTAGGTGGAAGTATTATTGATTGTATTAAGTATAAAATCTTGGGGAATATTATCATTTTAATAATTGTAAGTCTCTCTTCCATAGTAAAAAACATATTATTCCAGGTATTAAAAAGATTTTGTATATTAAGAAAACAGGTATTATAATTATTATATATAATAGATTTAATATCTTTAAATAGTATTATACCTAAATAAGTTATCTGACCTGAATTGGGTACATATTAAGTAAAATCACTAATGAGAATATTTTTTCGTGTATATATAGGTAGTATTTTAGTTTTTCTTCATTGAATATTAAACCAGAAATACTTTTAAAATTCATCATGTTATCAAATAGAGACTGTATAGAATAATTAGATCCTGCTGATGTAATTAGAACATCATCTGCAAAAGTTGAATTTTGGATGTTGTATTTTCATCTATTTCAAAACCCTCTATGTCAGTACTGTTTCTGATCAAATTAGCCCAAGGCTCCATTACTAAAGTGAATAATAGTGGAGAAAGTGGACATCCTTGTTTTGTACCTTTAAGAATGGGTATTTTTTGTGAAACATATGTTCCTACCTTAATATAAGCCAACGTTCCTTTGTATAAATGTTCAATTAGATTTACAAATGCATCCGAGAAGTTTGTGCACTTCATTAAGGTAAACAGATAGTCCCAACTTACTGAATCAAATGCTGAACTTATATCAAGACTAATAAGTGTTAAATCTTTCTTTTTCCTATTTGCAAAATCTATTAATGTTAAAGTTTTTCTTATATTATCAAAAGTATTTCTATTTACAATGAAGCCTGTCTGATCTATATCTATAATGCTGGGAATGACTGTCTTCAATCTATCAGCAAAGATATTCATAAACATTTTATAATCAACATTAAGTAATGAGATGGGCCGATATGAAGAACATCTAGTTGGATCTTTATTAGGTTTTAAAATTGGTGAAATAAATGTATATTGCCAAGATGAGGGGTTATTAACTCAGTTTGGGCCAAAATAAAAACCTTATGTATTAATGAATATGTATTTTTAGAAAGGATTTTATATATCTCTGGTATAATACCATCATTACCTGGTACTTTGTTTGATTTAAGCTTATTTATTTGTGTAATAACTTCTGTATATGAAATACTCTTGT
>NC_056726.1:1072527348-1072532348 GCF_019279795.1 Protopterus annectens | reverse complement strand
CTATAACTGATCTAGGATAGTTTTTGTTAGAGTTAGTATTAGCTATAGATCTATGTGCTCTTTCGAATAGAAAATAGAATGCATCTGGTAAATCTAAAGTTTTAGGGAGCCATGTTGTTAAAAAGAAGTAATATTGTTACCTTCAATATTTTCTGGCAGTCCAAAAATCCTAATGTTATTGCGCCTAGATCTATTTTCCAGGTCATCCAGCTTTGTTTGTAAATGTGTATTTTGTTTCAGCAGAAACTCAATGTTGATTTCCTCTTCTTGTATTCTATTTTCCATGTCATTCACAGCTTCTTCTATGCCTGTCATCTGGATCTTCTGTTGTTGCAGGTCCATATGTAACAAGACTATTTGTTTTGTAGTTTTGCCTATCAAAGTATCTATTTTAGTATCCATTTTATCCATCTTAGCAGTAAGTTGCTGGACTATAATTATCAGAGACTGAAGTTCTTTCTTGATGCTGGAGTCTTGAGAATTTGTCTTACTGGAACTCATTTCAGATTGATAAACTGACAGGAAAATTTCCAAAGTAATTTCTGACAGGAATATTATTAAGATTTCCTTTCTTTTTTAGATATAGTTCAAGAACTATATAAAACAAACATATTTAGAAAGAAAATTACTTCAAGAATTAATTTTTTAAGTAATTAATTCCTGTCAATGTAATGTAATTGGTGGAGCTGAAGAAATCTGCTGCTATCCTGTGTTCATCCTTGGCCACGCCCCCCTATTTTAACAAGTTCTGTTATCAGAGTACACAGGAAAGAGATGGCTGCCAAATACATTTCAGGAGAATAGATAACCTGATATCAGGCAAACAAAATGCACTCAGCTGGGTGCTAAATATTATGTTTGACATTAATACAGGAAGTTAATGGGCATGACTATAATATACCACAAGAGATGGTGTTCAGGACAGGTGTGACTACACATAGACATGTACATTGAGTTACAGTTTTGCTGAATGAAAATGTGTATAGATTAAAAGCCATCAACCAATATATGAACCAATGTATAATGTCAGTGAGGCATGGAATCTCTGAGATGGATGCATCCTGCTATCATGTTTTTATATTCACATGGCATTTTTACCATATGATAATGACAGCTATCAGCATTCCACAACTGAGATTGGCATAGATTTGAACCCTGTCTGCCTAATGACCATAGTTAAAAGTGAGCACAACAGTTATGTGAGTTAACACCACAACTTGTGAAAGTGTCATATGCAAGCAGATACTAGCGCAACACATCTGTAAGGTATAGGTTCATAGGTTCATACTAGGCTATCTGCCCTAGGGCATTTATAAGCCTAGCCAGCATGTGTTTGACTTTCGCCACCCATTTTAAATTAATTTTGCTATGCCCTTTTTCGAGGTTAGTATACTGTGCCTCTGTCTAACAGTGACACAGAAGTGACACCCGGGGTAAACCTATGATCTCCAATCCACTCATCAAGATTCCTCTTGAAGAGAGTCAATGAGGGACTCTGCCTAACCTGAACTGGGATTTTATTCCAGAGTGAAGGGAGCCTCTGGGTTATGAATCTGTCCCTCCAGCATGTCCTATTGATTTCAGTGCTGAGGTTCAAGTCTCTCGAGCGCATAGCTCAATGGGATTTGGATTTTCTGAGGTGCAGCATATCCATTAATTCTGGGTTGGACATGGCTTTATACGACAGGTACAGATTGCCTCTGAGCAGGCGGTATGCCACTGAGTAGAGCTGGAGTTTCTTTAACCAGGCAGCATATGGCATCTGTTTCAGCCCTTTGATCCTCTTGGTAAGGTACTTTTGGGGTCTTTCCAGTTGCTGCAGGTGTCTGGTAAGGTACATCCCAAAAGGGGCATTGTACTCAATTATGGGCCTGGTGAGGGATGAGTAAAGAGGCATGATGACCTCCCCTGATCTAGATGTGAATCCCTTCATGATTAGGTGGCCTATATAAAATGTTTTTCTAACCACTTTGGCCACGTGGTTGTCAAATGAGAGATTGCTATCAACTTGGGTCCCCAGGTCCCTAATTACTTCTTCTGTACTTAATAGATTACCACCTATGTGGTAATTTGTGGGCACTTTGTTTTTGCCAAAGGGTTGACTATACACTTTTTGGTGTTTAGCTTGAGGCCAAGGCTCTGGCACCAGTTGTCTGTTTTTATGAGGCCCTTTTGGAGGATGCTTGTATCAGCTGGAGAGTCGATTATGGTGCCCAGTTTGCAGTCATCTGCGAACTTGGTCAGCCACAGTCCTTCTGTGTTGGCCTGTACCTCTGAGAAATATATACCGAACAAGAGAGGTCCCAGGACTGAGCCTTGTGGCACACCACTTGTAACTGGTTTGGAGTCTGACATGGTTCCAGCAATTCTAACCATGTGGGTTCTGTCCTTGAGCCAGTTTGCAACCCATCTAGTGGCATAGGGGTTTATATTTAAGCTGGTGAGCTTATCTATAATGCCCGAGTGGGGTATTGTATCGAAGGCTTTTGCGAGGTCCAGGTAGGCTGTGTGGATCACCTTCCCCTTGCCAATGGCCTTGGTGACTGTTTCAAAGAAATCAACCACGTTTAAGAGGCAGGATCTGCCCTTAACAAAGCTAAACTGGGTAGGATCCAGTGTCT
This sequence comes from Protopterus annectens, assembly GCF_019279795.1. Lineage (NCBI taxonomy): Eukaryota > Metazoa > Chordata > Ceratodontiformes > Protopteridae > Protopterus > Protopterus annectens. Next base: position 1,072,529,727 of record NC_056726.1, on the reverse strand, counting down.
GTAGGTCCCACATATCTTTATTTATGAGGTCCATGATGATCCTTTCCATAGCTTTGCAGACCAAGCTAGTCAAGCTTATGGGGCGATAGTTTCCAGGATCCATTGAGGCACCACCTTTGTGGAGAGGTACCACTGTTGCTGTACGCCACTCTTTGGGTACATATCCTGTAGTAAGGCTGAGATTGAACAGTGGTTTTATGTTTGGGTTTAGGTCTTCTTGGAGTTCATGTAGGACACAGCCCAGGACACTGTCTGGTCCCATTGATGCTGTGTTTTTTGCTTTGGAGAGGGCGGCTCTTACCTGAGCATCTGAGATGTCAGGGGGGCAGCACTCTGCTGGGATAGATATCTGCCCTTTTGGTGGGGGGGGGAGAAGTTTGCGCTGAACCTGTCAGCTAGAATGTTGGCAATGTCTGTGGGTTCGGTGTATTTTCTGTCATTTTGGACTAATTCTGAGCATATTTGGGAATTCCCACCCAGGTTCCTAACATAACTAAAGAAAGCCTTGTGATTATCCTTAGTGTCCTGTGCAATTTTTCTCTCGAAGCTGGCCTTAGATGATTTTATGAGTGCTCATAGTTTTTTGCTAATACTGATCAGAGATGCCTTCCCTTTTTGGGATTTTGCTCTATCATGTAGTAGCTTCCCTCCTTCTATTGTATAGATTGCTTATGGCTGGGGTCCACCAGACAGGACGTCTGCCTTTGAAGGATTGGGTTTTGGTTTTATTTGGGATTGCATGATCCATGCATTCCTGAAGGTGTTCATAGAATGCGTTTATAAAGGATTCTGCGGTCTGGGCCATATTTTCCACAGGCCCGGGGGCTTTGAAGGATTCCACCTCGGTTTTGAGGAGTGTGAAATTTGCTTTAGAGAAGTTTTTCACTGTGGTTTTCTGGGCAGGAAGTGGGGTTGGGATGTGAATATCCAGTGAGATTAGTTTATGGTCTGATCTTACCAGTGAGGGATACACTTCTGGTCTGGAGCATAGAGTCCCCATGTTGGTGATGATCAGGTCCAGTATGTTTTCCCCTCTTGTGGGAGTGGTAACAAGTTGTTTCATAGCATTTGAGTTTATAAATTCTAGGAATCTTTGGGCTAGGGTGTTGGAGCTAGAGTAATGCTCCCAGTCTATGTTTGGGTAGTTGAAGTCACCCAATATAATGGTGTTTGGAGACCTTCATATTTTCCAGTGTTCTCAGGAAGGCCGAGTGGGGTTCCTGGGTTTGGGAGGGTGGTCTGTAGCAGGCTATAAACTGGAAGGCAGTTTTACCCACTGTTAGTTGCACATGGATAGTCTCTGATGCTTTGTGCTGTGCCACCAACCTGGAGGTGTGGGTATCCTTGACGAATATTGATACTCCCCCTCCTTTTGTGGCTCGGTCCAAGTTTTGGGGCAAAAATGCATGTTATGAGGTATAACCTGGTAGTGCTGGGGTGCTCTAGGGAGCCTTGACCCAGGTTTCTGTTACTGCACAGATATCGATGTTCTTTATGCTAAGGAGGGTTTCGAGTGCATGCATCTTGAGGTTTAGACTTCTGGCATTGAGTAGCATTACTCTTAGTTTCTTATCCCTTGTAATACCTATGGAGGTGGGTTTGTCTTTTGAGCATTGCCTAAAAAAAGGAACTATGGGGGTAGTGTCATTATTCCCTATCTGTGATTGCTTTATACAGTGTTACAATGTATACCACTGTGCAGTATGTCATTATTCCCTATCTGTGATTGCTTTATACAGTGTTACAATGTATACCACTGTGCAGTATGTCAGTATTCCCTATCTATGATTGCTGTATACAGTGTTACAATGTATACCACTGTGTAGTATGTCATTATTCCCTATCTGTGATTGCTTTATGCAGTGTTACAATGTATACCACTGTCAAGTATGTCATTATTCCCTTTCTGTGATTGTTGTATACAGTGTTACAATGTATACCACTGTGCAGTATGTCAGCATTCCTTATCTATGATTGCTGTATACAGTGTTACAATGTATACCACTGTGCAGTATGTCATTATTCCCTATCTGTGATTGCTTTATACAGTGTTACAATGTATACCACTGTGCAGTATGTCAGTATTCCCTATCTGTGATTGCTTTATACAGTGTTACAATGTATACCACTGTGCAGTATGTCATTATTCCCTATCTATGATTGCTTTATACAGTGTTACAATGTATACCACTGTGCAGTATGTCATTATTCCCTATCTGTGATTGCTTTATACAGTGTTACAATGTATACCACTGTGCAGTATGTCAGTATTCCCTTTCTGTGATTGCTTTATACAGTGTTACAATGTATACCACTGTGCAGTATGTCATTATTCCCTATCTGTGATTGCTTTATACAGTGTTACAAAAACCACTTATT
>NC_056726.1:1072497342-1072526848 GCF_019279795.1 Protopterus annectens | reverse complement strand
AATAAAAAAATCAAAAAAAGGCCAATTACAAGGTGGGGATAGGTGCCTTCATGCCTCTTGCTGCCAATCTCCATAAGTAAAACACTCTGTACAACCTCCATAACGTCGCCAAATTAACCCCCTTACACCAGAACAGTCATACCAAACTGCACTGTGATGTTTACTCCTTCCGTCACACCAGACCCCTCATACCAAACTGCACTGTGACGTCTACTCCTTCCCTCACACCAGAACCCTAATACCAAACTGCACTGTGATGTCTACTCCTTCCATTACACCAGAACCCTCATACCAAACTGCACTGTGATGTCTACTCCTTCCTTCACACCAGAACCCTCATACCAAACTGCACTGTGATGTCTACTCCTTCCCTCACACCAGAACCCTCATACCAAACTGCACTGTGATGTCTACTCCTTCCCTCACACCAGAACCCTCATACCAAACTGCACTGTGATGTCTACTCCTTCCCTTACACCACAACTGTCATACCAAACTGCACTGTGATGTCTACTCCTTCCCTTACACCAGAACCCTCATACCAAACTGCACTGTGATGTCTACTCCTTCCCTTACACCAGAACCCTCATACCAAACTGCACTGTGATGTCTACTCCTTCCCTCACACCAGAACCCTCATACCAAACTGCACTGTGATGTCTACTCTTTCCCTCACACCAGAACCCTCATACCAAACTGCACTGTTATGTCTACTCCTTCCCTCACACCAGAACCCTCATACCAAACTGCACTGTGATGTCTACTCCTTCCCTTACACCAGAACCCTCATACCAAACTGCACTGTGATGTCTACTCCTTCCCTTACACCAAAACCCTCATACCAAACTGCACTGTGATGTCTACTCCTTCCCTCACACCAGAACCCTCATACCAAACTGCACTGTGATGTCTACTCCTTCCCTTACACCAGAACCCTCATACCAAACTGCACTGTGATGTCTACTCCTTCCCTCACACCAGAACCCTCATACAAAACTGCACTCTGATGTCTACTCCTTCCCTCACACCAGAGCCCTCATACCAAGAGCAGTTCTAAGGGAAAAAATGAAGAACAGACTTTATGTAGCCAGAAAAAGTTTAACCTTGTTAAACCAGCGCTGCCCAATGCTGCTCTAGTGGCAACTCCGCACTAAATCACGCTAAAGCACTCTAAAGCGTGCTTGATAGCAGGGGCTGGAAAATGCCAGGAGTTGACCCAAAACAGCCAATAAAACTACAGTTTCAAGTCAGTAACCACTCCCACGGGGGGCAGGGAAGCAGCTCAATGTTTATCACTGCCACTGATCAACAGAGAGACTTTCCTTTAGCCCAAGCAAAAATGGCCTCACAGAAACTTACAAAACAGTTCAAGAACAGCAAGCCTGTAACTTGAACTTTTTTAAATCTCAGAAAAGTGGGAAAAAAGCAAGATTTTTTTTTGTTTTTGTTTTTTCAGAGATAGCAGAGGTTCACAAGTAATATCAAGTTATAACAGTGCAGTAAATGACCCCACACAAGAGTGCTAGGTCAAAGACAGAAAATATGCAAGTTTTGAGAAAAAAATGATTTTAAAATTAAGTGCAAACAGGAAATTCAGTATACAGCTTTTGGTTGTGCTCTAAATACAGCTACTAATGCAGAAATCAAGTTTAACAAGCCAGAAAATGCTCAAACTAGGCAGCTATGCAGAAAAACGTATCAAATAAACAGAGGAAAAATACTTAAAATCTCAAAAGTGGCTCCTTTCTTCTCTCAGCATTTTCTCCTCTTGGTGGGTGCTTCACCAACAGCCAACAAGTGGATAGAATAAGAGATATAGCAGTAGCATACATTTTCTGCAGGGTATGAAGTCTGAAACCCAAAGGCCTGTTAATAGTGACTGCAGTCCGAAAGGTTATACAAGACAATAAACCCAAATGTTAGAAGTAGTAACGCACAGCTATATTCAAAAAAGTGGACACGCTGTAAATATAATAACATGAGAATTATGTACACAGAACAAGTAAATATCAGTAAACCATCCATAACTCAAAACAGCAGAATGTGTCGTGCTACAGAAGCAATGTGAGCTGGAGTGAATGGAATAACACATGTCTAAGGTGTGGAACATTTGTTATCATGAAAATAAATATGAACTCCTTGCTCTGATAAATAATACATTATCAAAACATGTTATCATCAAGATGTTCTAACAACATGGGGGTGCTACAAAATACATGCCAAAGAAACAGAATAATCTGAAATCAGGCAAATCATTCAAGAAATGTTCTAAACACAAAAAACTGTGATGTCTACTCCTTCCCTTACACCAGAACCCTCATACCAAACTGCACTGTGATGTCTACTCCTTCCCTTACACCAGAACCCTCATACCAAACTGCACTGTGATGTCTACTCCTTCCCTCACACCAGAACCCTCATACCAAACTGCACTGTGATGTCTACTCCTTCCCTTACACCAGAACCCTCATACCAAACTGCACTGTGATGTCTACTCCTTCCCTCACACCAGAACCCTCATACCAAACTGCACTGTGATGTCTACTCCTTCCCTCACACCAGAACCCTCATACCAAACTGCACTGTGATGTCTACTCCTTCCCTCACACCAGAACCCTCATACCAAACTGCACTGTGATGTCTACTCCTTCCCTTACACCAGAACCCTCATACCAAGCTGCACTGTGATGTCTACTCCTTCCCTCACACCAGAACCCTCATACCAAACTGCACTGTGATGTCTACTCCTTCCCTTACACCAGAACCCTCATACCAAACTGCACTGTGATGTCTACTCCTTCCCTCACACCAGAACCCTCATACCAAACTGCACTGTGATGTCTACTCCTTCCTTACACCAGAACCCTCATACCAAACTGCACTGTGATGTCTACTCCTTCCCTTACACCAGAACCCTCATACCAAACTGCACTGTGATGTCTACTCCTTCCCTTACACCAGAACCCTCATACCAAGCTGCACTGTGATGTCTACTCCTTCCCTCACACCAGAACCCTCATACCAAGCTGCACTGTGATGTCTACTCCTTCCCTCACACCAGAACCCTCATACCAAACTGCACTGTGATGTCTACTCCTTCCCTTACACCAGAACCCTCATACCAAACTGCACTGTGATGTCTACTCCTTCCCTCACACCAGAACCCTCATACCAAACTGCACTGTGATGTCTACTCCTTCCCTCACAACAGAACCCTCATACCAAACTGCACTGTGATGTCTACTCCTTCCTTCACACCAGAACCCTCATACCAAACTGCACTGTGATGTCTACTCCTTCCCTTACACCAGAACCCTCATACCAAACTGCACTGTGATGTCTACTCCTTCCCTCACACCAGAACCCTCATACCAAAATGCACTGTGATGTCTACTCCTTCCCTCACACCAGAACCTCATACCAAGCTGCACTGTGATGTCTACTCCTTCCCCTACACCAGAACCCTCATACCAAACTGCACTGTGATGTCTACTCTTTCCCTCACACCAGAAACCTCATACCAAACTGCACTGTGATGTCTACTCGTTCCCTCACACCAGAACCCTCATACCAAACTACACTCTGATGTCTACTCCTTCCCTCACACCAGAACCCTCATACCAAGCTGCACTGTGATGTCTACTCCTTCCCTTACACCAGAACCCTCATACCAAACTGCACTGTGATGTCTACTCCTTCCTTCACACCAGAACCCTCATAACAAACTGCACTGTGATGTCTACTCCTTCCCTCACACCAGAACCCTCATACCAAACTGCACTGTGATGTCTACTCCTTCCCTCACACCAGAACCCTCATAGCAAGCTGCACTGTGATGTCTACTCCTTCCCTTACACCAGAACCCTCATATCAAACTGCACTGTGATGTCTACTCCTTCCCTTACACCAGAACCCTCATACCAAGCTGCACTGTGATGTCTACTCCTTCCCTCACACCAGAACCCTCAAACCAAACTGCACTGTGATGTCTACTCCTTCTCTTACACCAGAACCCTCATACCAAACTGCACTGTGATGTCTATTCCTTCCCTTACACCAGAACCCTCATACCAAACTGCACTGTGATGTCTACTCCTTCCCTCACACCAGAACCCTCATACCAAACTGCACTGTGATGTCTACTCCTTCCCTCAAACCAGAACCCTCATACCAAACTGCACTGTGATGTATACTCCTTCCCTTACACCAGAACCCTCATACCAAACTGCACTGTGATGTCTACTCCTTCCCTTACACCAGAACCCTCATACCAAACTGCACTGTGATGTCTACTCCTTCCCTCACACCAGAACCCTCATACCAAGCTGCACTGTGATGTCTACTCCTTCTCCATTCTTGCTCTCAAATTTTGGAAATGTCTCCCCCTTCACCAAACTAAATCTCATCATTCCCCGCTTTTAGAGCACAACTTAGAAGACACCTCCATCACAAATCAGACTGCAAATGCTTTTACACTGGACACATCACCTACATTTTCCCCTCCCCTACATCACTCCTGCTTCCTCTCTACCTTCTCACCTGCTACTCCCCCCCCCATTTATTGCTAAATTTAATCCACATTTGCCTTTCTCCTCAGTTAATAATATTTGTTCATCGTTTCAATTGCTTGCTGGACTCTGTACTTCTATGATTACTCTGTAATTCTAAATTAATTCTGTCTTATCTTTCTGTGAATGTCTGCAACCGGGATATGCCTGCAAATGGTCTGTTGTGTTCAGTTTATTATCCTTGTAAACAAAATAAGTAAATAAATGCATACAAAATAAATCAGTGTAATTTGGAACACATTAAGTTCTGGTGCTCTTTAGTGCTTGGTCTCTTAAAAGAAAATTGAATTTGAGGCCTTCCTGCAATTTGAACACATTCATATATGTGTTCTTACAAAGGGATGGTTTCAAGCCAATAAAAGCACTCCTGCTGTTCTGGGTTTAGTGGATATTATGTCTTCAGGCATACTGGCAAATGTGGGGTATATCAATATGTGTGGGGGATGCCAACACATTAAGACTTATTCCTCAGGACCCTCAATTTGAACTCTTAGATGTCCAAATCACCCTAAAATATCATAATTTCCCATTTCAAAGCTGGCTACAGTACTCAGTCTGTATCCCCTACTGACAACAGTAGCTATGTTAATACCTAAGCTGAAGTTTCCATTAAACCCCCACCTCCATGTCAGTAAACTGGCTGCCCTACACTGCCAATGGTTGGTATTTCTAATGTTTCCTCGATGTTATAAACACTAATTCCCTTTTACACATAATTAGGCTTCCTACTAAATGCCCAAATACCCTTGATACTCCTCACAGATCTACCCTTTTCTACCCCACCTCCATGTATATCATTGTCCTACATTATACCAGACCATACATCAGTGACTTTTTCCTTTAAAACTTGTAGATCCCCAAATATTGCTGCATTTTGCTACAGGGTATGCTATTTTCCCTTGTATACCTCACACATTTTAAGAAGTCATACTTTTAGCACATCACAGCTTTGCAGGGGGAAAACAAGAAGATGGGGGAAAAGAAACCATTATCAATGTGTCACTGATGATAGAAAATGTTTAATGGGTTATGGGATTGTTTCGCTAGTCAACACCTATGCCTTAGGAAACCTAGACCCCCTTTCAGATTTAGTATTTTGGGTATTTAGAATTCTATCTGGAGCACTGACCTGTGACTTCATTAACATCATACCACCTTGCAGCTACACTAACATGATTTACCACCTTAGCATGATGAGCAGAACTGGCCTTAGGAAACCTAAACCCCCCTTTCAGATTTAGGATTTTGGGGTATTTGGAATAATTTCCAGAGCACTGGCCCATGACTTCATTAACATTGTCCCACCTTGCAGCTACGCCAACATGCTTTACCATCTTAGCATGATGAGCAACACTGGCCTTAGGAAACCTACACCCCCTTTCAGGTTTAGGATTTTGGGTATTTGGAATACTATCCGGAGCACTGGCCTGTGACTTCATTAACACTGTGCCACCTTGCAGCTACGCTAACATGCTTTACCATCTTAGCATGATGAGCAGCACTGGCCTTAGGAAACCTATACCCCCCTTTCAGATTTAGGATTTGGGGTGTTTGGAATACTATCTGGAGCACTGGCTTATGACTTCATTAACATTGTGCCACCTTACAGCTATACTAACATGATTTACTATCATAGCACAGTAAGCTGCATTGTTAATCAAACATTTTTTATTATTTATTTATTTTACATTTGTTGACCAGGAATAGTCCAACTGAGCTGAAATAGCCCTTTTTCAGCAGAGGCCCGGGGAGAAAAGCTCCAGTAAATTATACAGTTCAATAGAACGTTACAGAGTCATTGTTTCACAAGTATTAACATCAGTATAAAATTTTACAAATATTTACTAGTCATAATTAAAATCAAATAAAGAAAAGACATATTCATACAGTCATTGAAACACAAATTCAATATAATCATTAGTTACTGTCACGAGACAGTTTAGAGGAGATATTTAGGAAGAGAAAAGTTCAGCTGAAGCATAGGAAAAACATTGTTAGAAAAAAACAGGATGGGAAGGCCAGGAGGTGAGAAATGTTAAACAGTGGGGGTGTAGAAGATAAATGTTAACATTAGTGGGCAAATAGTGAGCAGTTTTAGGAATGAAGGGCAGTTTATGGTGGGAGAGTACAGAGACAGGACCAGAGAGTTTTTAGGTGTTTTTTACAAGCTACTTTAAGTTGTTTTGGTTGATTTAGTGATCTAATTTGAAGTGGAAGCTTGTTCCAGGCAATGGTAGGATGGTAGCTATACAGATTACATCCATTAGTCATCCTAGGTTTGTAGATAAGTAGTAGGTCCTGGTCTCAGCTGCAGAGTGATCTAGTTGGAGGGGTCTATATTACATCACCGAACACTTAAAAAAGCGAATGGTGATTAATCGACCCAATGTAAGCGAAAGCTTACAATTTCGAACTGTCAGAATAGCAATTTTTTTCCTAGGGAAAAAAATAGCTGTTCCTACAAAAATAAATAAATAAATAAATAAAACACTTTAAACATTAGATTAAGTGTGGGGCTTCACCCCCCACACCCCCTACTTAAATATACCAACTCCGAGACCGCACTACAGTGCCAAAAATGGCAAAGTAACGAAGGGCCAAGCGAATTCTTTCCCAGGGGAAAGAATTCGCTTAAGAGCTGCTTCGATATTTTGCTGTTTCAGGCCTTTGAGTTTGCCCAAGACCCATTCGAAAGAATGCGTCTTTGGTTTTCTAATAGGGAACCAGTTGTAGTATAGTGGGATATAAAGGAAGATATGTTAGGGCAATAGAAAGACTTGTATAATATGGAGTGTATAATCTGGAGCTGAGAGAGTGAAGAAGTAGGTATGGTATTTCAAGCCAGTTTATGTGTTTAAGTGAGACACAGTGATGGGTTTTATAAGTATGTTGGGCAGAGAATCTGACTACCTTATTATAGGTAGAGTTAAGTTTTGCTAGGAGTGTGGCATTAAAGTTAGTGAGTATTTGAGAGCCATATAGTAGGCTGGGTAAGAGGTAGGTATGAGAGAGGGTTACTTTAGCTTTGGGAGTGAGAAACGTTCTATTTCTGTATAAAAGGTCTAGTTTCTGGTGTGTCTTCCTGATACAGTTGTTGACGTGTAAGTCAAATTTAAGTTGATCATCTATAGTGACACCTAGGAATTTGGTGCTAGTTTCGGATACTATGAGAGTCTTATTGAGAGGCAGTATAGTAAAAGAAGATTTGAGATGGTTAAAAGTTTTTGGGAAATAGTGATCACAGCAGAATAATCTGCATATTGTACAATGGATGAGTGAGAGCAAGAACTGTGGATCAGATTTGTGAAAAAAGTAAATAGTAATGGGCCCAATATAGACCCTTGGGGAATGCCTATATTTACGGGGAGGGAGGCGGAGAGTACAGAGAGCCATTTCACAGATTGTAGTTAGTCAGATGGTCAGAGAGGTAACTAGAAAACCAAGTGACAGTAGCAGGAGAGCCTTATACATGACAAGCATCCTTATCATAGGCCTACAGTACAAACACACTTGTGGCCATGTCATGATAAGCAACTGCATGGCCGTATCTATGTATACAATGCAAACAAAAGTGTGCGCACGACAAACCATATAATCCCTAGCGAGTGCAGAGGTCTGTAGTAAGGATCTAATCAACAGCATCAGACAAGTAAAACTAGAAACCATAAGCAAGGAAAATACATAAAACAGGCAGACGCTGAAGGATGGTGCAGGGTTCATTGACAAAATCCTGGAGATGCTGAACATTACTTGCAATGAGATTTGCATTAAACAAATAGTCATGGAAATGTTAGGATTACAAATGTTTAGGACAATACAGCCATATAAGACATTTTGAAATATAAATGAGCATATATTTCAATTGTCCACTGCAAAAATAGTGGACAAACATACAACAATGTGGGAACAAAGTCACAAAATCAAGGATTGTAGTAAATACCACACGTATGCATTGAGAAAGTGGATAGAATAAGAGATATAGCAGTAGCATACATTTTCTGCAGGGTATGAAGTCTGAAACCCAAAGATCTGTTAATAGTGACTGCAGTCTGAAAAGTTATACAAGACAATAAACCCAAATGTTAGAAGGAGTAATGCACAGCTATATTCAAAAAAGTGGACACGCTGTAAATATAATAACATGAGAATTATGTACACAGAACAGGTAAATATCAGTAAACCATCCATAACTCAAAACAGTAGAATGTGTCGTGCTCCAGAAGCAATGTGAGCTGGAGTGAATGGAATAACATGTCTAAGATGTGGAACATTTGTTATCATGACAATAAACATGAACTCCTTGCTCTGATAAATAATGTATTATCAAAACATGTTATCATCAAGATGTTCTAACACAGCACTCAAAAGAGAGGTGCTACAAAATACATGCCAAAGAAACAGAATAATCTGAAATCAGGCAAATACAATTTACTTACCAGCATTTGAAAACCTGACTTTCTGTAAGGATACAGTCACCTGGAGAGTATATTAACAAGTCCTGTTATCAGAGTACACAGGAAAGCGATGGCTGCCAAATACATTTCAGGAGAATAGATAACCTGATATCAGGCAAACAAAATGCACTCAGCTGGGTGCTAAATATTATGTTTGACATTAATACAGGAAGTTCATGGGCATGATTATAATATACCACAAGAGATGGTGTTCAGGACAGGTGTGACTACACATAGACATGTACATTGAGTTACAGTTTTGCTGAATGAAAATGTGTATAGATTAAAAGCCATCAACCAATATATGAATCAATGTATAATGTCAGTGAGGCATGGGATCTCTCAGATGGATGCATCCTGCTATCATGTTTTTATATTCACATGGCATTTTTACCATATGATAATGACAGCTATCAATATTCCACAACTCAGATTGGCATAGATTTGAACCCTGTCTGCCTAATGACCATAGTTAAAAGTGAGCGCAACAGTTAGGTGAGATAACACCACACCTTGTGAAAGTGTCATATGCAAGCAGATACTAGCACAACACATCTGTGAGGTATGTCATTATTCCCTATCTGTGATTGCTTTATACAGTGCTGCAGTGTATGACAGGATGTAGTCAAACCCTTGCCTACCTAACACAACATGTGTATTAGCTATTAATGCCACAGAATTACTTGTACAATACTTGTGATAAACTACTAAGTGCTGTAACATTACTGAAGATTAACAAATGGGATGAGCATTGTGCAACAGACAGTAATTGCAGATCCCTAGTCCCAACATACCATACAGAGTACAGGGCTACAGAAAACTGTGGAAACTGTGATTGTAGGCATAATAAATAATATTTTGACATAGAAAGAGCAATGAGACATACTATTTCCCAAATGTTGGATAGTGATGCTACTTTATGCTAACAGTCATGCAAAGGAAGATACAAAACATACATCTTTACACTGGGCATGCTCACAAGGTAGTACAGCACTATGTTTAAATACAAAACATACATCTTTACACTGGGCATGCTCACAAGGTAGTACAGCACTATGTTTAAATACAAAACATACATTGTTACACTGGGCATGCTCACAAGGTAGTACAGCACTATGTTTAAATACAAAACATACATCTTTACACTGGGCATGCTCACAAGGTAGTACAGCACTATGTTTAAATACAAAACATACATTGTTACACTGGGCATGCTCACAAGGTAGTACAGCACTATGTTTAAATACAAAACATACATTGTTACACTGGGCATGCTCACAAGGTAGTACAGCACTATGTTTAATACAAAACATACATTTTACACTGGGCATGCTCACAAGGTAGTACAGCACTATGTTTAAATACAAAACATACATTGTTACACTGGGCATGCTCACAAGGTAGTACAGCACTATGTTTAAATACAAAACATACATTGTTACACTGGGCATGCTCACAAGGTAGTACAGCACTATGTTTAAATACAAAACATACATTGTTACACTGGGCATGCTCACAAGGTAGTACAGCACTATGTTTAAATACAAAACATACATTTTACACTGGGCATGCTCACAAGGTAGTACAGCACTATGTTTAAATACAAAACATACATTGTTACACTGGGCATGCTCACAAGGTAGTACAGCACTATGTTTAAATACAAAACATACATGTTACACTGGGCATGCTCACAAGGTAGTACAGCACTATGTGTAATACAAAACATACATTGTTACACTGGGCATGCTCACAAGGTAGTACAGCACTATGTTTAAATACAAAACATACATGTTACACTGGGCATGCTCACAAGGTAGTACAGCACTATGTTTAAATACAAAACATACATGTTACACTGGGCATGCTCACAAGGTAGTACAGCACTATGTTTAAATACAAAACATACATCTTTACACTGGGCATGCTCACAAGGTAGTACAGCACTATGTTTAAATACAAAACATACATTGTTACACTGGGCATGCTCACAAGGTAGTACAGCACTATGTTTAAATACAAAACATACATGTTACACTGGGCATGCTCACAAGGTAGTACAGCACTATGTTTAAATACAAAACATACATCTTTACACTGGGCATGCTCACAAGGTAGTACAGCACTATGTTTAAATACAAAACATACATTGTTACACTGGGCATGCTCACAAGGTAGTACAGCACTATGTTTAAATACAAAACATACATTGTTACACTGGGCATGCTCACAAGGTAGTACAGCACTATGTTTAAATACAAAACATACATTGTTACACTGGGCATGCTCACAAGGTAGTACAGCACTATGTTTAAATACAAAACATACATTTTACACTGGGCATGCTCACAAGGTAGTACAGCACTAAGTTTAAATACAAAACATACATCTTTATACTGGGCATGCTCACAAGGTAGTACAGCACTATGTTTAATACAAAATATACATTGTTACACTGGGCATGCTCACAAGGTAGTACAGCACTATGTTTAAATACAAAACATACATTGTTACACTGGGCATGCTCACAAGGTAGTACAGCACTATGTGTAATACAAAACATACATCTTTACACTGGGCATGCTCACAAGGTAGTACAGCACTATGTTTAAATACAAAACATACATTGTTACACTGGGCATGCTCACAAGGTAGTACAGCACTATGTTTAATACAAAACATACATTGTTACACTGGGCATGCTCACAAGGTAGTACAGCACTATGTTTAAATACAAAACATACATTGTTACACTGGGCATGCTCACAAGGTAGTACAGCACTATGTTTAAATACAAAACATACATTTTACACTGGGCATGCTCACAAGGTAGTACAGCACTATGTTTAAATACAAAACATACATTGTTACACTGGGCATGCTCACAAGGTAGTACAGCACTATGTTTAATACAAAACATACATCTTTACACTGGGCATGCTCACAAGGTAGTACAGCACTATGTTTAAATACAAAACATACATTGTTACACTGGGCATGCTCACAAGGTAGTACAGCACTATGTTTAAATACAAAACATACATTTTACACTGGGCATGCTCACAAGGTAGTACAGCACTATGTTTAAATACAAAACATACATTGTTACACTGGGCATGCTCACAAGGTAGTACAGCACTATGTTTAAATACAAAACATACATGTTACACTGGGCATGCTCACAAGGTAGTACAGCACTATGTGTAATACAAAACATACATTGTTACACTGGGCATGCTCACAAGGTAGTACAGCACTATGTTTAAATACAAAACATACATGTTACACTGGGCATGCTCACAAGGTAGTACAGCACTATGTGTAATACAAAACATACATTGTTACACTGGGCATGCTCACAAGGTAGTACAGCACTATGTTTAAATACAAAACATACATTGTTACACTGGGCATGCTCACAAGGTAGTACAGCACTATGTTTAAATACAAAACATACATTGTTACACTGGGCATGCTCACAAGGTAGTACAGCACTATGTTTAAATACAAAACATACATTTTACACTGGGCATGCTCACAAGGTAGTACAGCACTATGTTTAAATACAAAACATACATTGTTACACTGGGCATGCTCACAAGGTAGTACAGCACTATGTTTAAAAACAAAACATACATTGTTACACTGGGCATGCTCACAAGGTAGTACAGCACTATGTTTAAATACAAAACATACATTGTTACACTGGGCATGCTCACAAGGTAGTACAGCACTATGTTTAAATACAAAACATACATTTTACACTGGGCATGCTCACAAGGTAGTACAGCACTATGTTTAAATACAAAACATACATTGTTACACTGGGCATGCTCACAAGGTAGTACAGCACTATGTTTAAATACAAAACATACATTGTTACACTGGGCATGCTCACAAGGTAGTACAGCACTATGTTTAAATACAAAACATACATTGTTACACTGGGCATGCTCACAAGGTAGTACAGCACTATGTTTAAATACAAAACATACATTGTTACACTGGGCATGCTCACAAGGTAGTACAGCACTATGTTTAAATACAAAACATACATTGTTACACTGGGCATGCTCACAAGGTAGTACAGCACTATGTTTAAATACAAAACATACATTGTTACACTGGGCATGCTCACAAGGTAGTACAACACTATGTGTAATACAAAACATACATTGTTACACTGGGCATGCTCACAAGGTAGTACAGCACTATGTTTAAATACAAAACATACATTTTACACTGGGCATGCTCACAAGGTAGTACAGCACTATGTTTAAATACAAAACATACATTGTTACACTGGGCATGCTCACAAGGTACAGCACTATGTTTAAATACAAAACATACATCTTTACACTGGGCATGCTCACAAGGTAGTACAGCACTATGTTTAAATACAAAACATACATTGTTACACTGGGCATGCTCACAAGGTAGTACAGCACTATGTTTAAATACAAAACATACATTGTTACACTGGGCATGCTCACAAGGTAGTACAGCACTATGTTTAAATACAAAACATACATTGTTACACTGGGCATGCTCACAAGGTAGTACAGCACTATGTTTAAATACAAAACATACATTGTTACACTGGGCATGCTCACAAGGTAGTACAGCACTATGTTTAAATACAAAACATACATTTTACACTGGGCATGCTCACAAGGTAGTACAGCACTATGTTTAAATACAAAACATACATTGTTACACTGGGCATGCTCACAAGGTAGTACAGCACTATGTTTAAATACAAAACATACATGTTACACTGGGCATGCTCACAAGGTAGTACAGCACTATGTGTAATACAAAACATACATTGTTACACTGGGCATGCTCACAAGGTAGTACAGCACTATGTTTAAATACAAAACATACATGTTACACTGGGCATGCTCACAAGGTAGTACAGCACTATGTTTAAATACAAAACATACATGTTACACTGGGCATGCTCACAAGGTAGTACAGCACTATGTTTAAATACAAAACATACATCTTTACACTGGGCATGCTCACAAGGTAGTACAGCACTATGTTTAAATACAAAACATACATTGTTACACTGGGCATGCTCACAAGGTAGTACAGCACTATGTTTAAATACAAAACATACATGATACACTGGGCATGCTCACAAGGTAGTACAGCACTATGTTTAAATACAAAACATACATCTTTACACTGGGCATGCTCACAAGGTAGTACAGCACTATGTTTAAATACAAAACATACATTGTTACACTGGGCATGCTCACAAGGTAGTACAGCACTATGTTTAAATACAAAACATACATTGTTACACTGGGCATGCTCACAAGGTAGTACAGCACTATGTTTAAATACAAAACATACATTGTTACACTGGGCATGCTCACAAGGTAGTACAGCACTATGTTTAAATACAAAACATACATTTTACACTGGGCATGCTCACAAGGTAGTACAGCACTAAGTTTAAATACAAAACATACATCTTTATACTGGGCATGCTCACAAGGTAGTACAGCACTATGTTTAATACAAAATATACATTGTTACACTGGGCATGCTCACAAGGTAGTACAGCACTATGTTTAAATACAAAACATACATTGTTACACTGGGCATGCTCACAAGGTAGTACAGCACTATGTTTAATACAAAACATACATCTTTACACTGGGCATGCTCACAAGGTAGTACAGCACTATGTTTAAATACAAAACATACATTGTTACACTGGGCATGCTCACAAGGTAGTACAGCACTATGTTTAATACAAAACATACATTGTTACACTGGGCATGCTCACAAGGTAGTACAGCACTATGTTTAAATACAAAACATACATTGTTACACTGGGCATGCTCACAAGGTAGTACAGCACTATGTTTAAATACAAAACATACATTTTACACTGGGCATGCTCACAAGGTAGTACAGCACTATGTTTAAATACAAAACATACATTGTTACACTGGGCATGCTCACAAGGTAGTACAGCACTATGTTTAATACAAAACATACATCTTTACACTGGGCATGCTCACAAGGTAGTACAGCACTATGTTTAAATACAAAACATACATTGTTACACTGGGCATGCTCACAAGGTAGTACAGCACTATGTTTAAATACAAAACATACATTGTTACACTGGGCATGCTCACAAGGTAGTACAGCACTATGTTTAAATACAAAACATACATTGTTACACTGGGCATGCTCACAAGGTAGTACAGCACTATGTTTAAATACAAAACATACATGTTACACTGGGCATGCTCACAAGGTAGTACAGCACTATGTGTAATACAAAACATACATTGTTACACTGGGCATGCTCACAAGGTAGTACAGCACTATGTTTAAATACAAAACATACATGTTACACTGGGCATGCTCACAAGGTAGTACAGCACTATGTGTAATACAAAACATACATTGTTACACTGGGCATGCTCACAAGGTAGTACAGCACTATGTTTAAATACAAAACATACATTGTTACACTGGGCATGCTCACAAGGTAGTACAGCACTATGTTTAAATACAAAACATACATTGTTACACTGGGCATGCTCACAAGGTAGTACAGCACTATGTTTAAATACAAAACATACATTGTTACACTGGGCATGCTCACAAGGTAGTACAGCACTATGTTTAAATACAAAACATACATTGTTACACTGGGCATGCTCACAAGGTAGTACAGCACTATGTTTAAATACAAAACATACATTGTTACACTGGGCATGCTCACAAGGTAGTACAGCACTATGTTTAATACAAAACATACATTGTTACACTGGGCATGCTCACAAGGTAGTACAGCACTATGTTTAAATACAAAACATACATTGTTACACTGGGCATGCTCACAAGGTAGTACAGCACTATGTTTAAATACAAAACATACATTGTTACACTGGGCATGCTCACAAGGTAGTACAGCACTATGTTTAAATACAAAACATACATTGTTACACTGGGCATGCTCACAAGGTAGTACAGCACTATGTTTAAATACAAAACATACATTGTTACACTGGGCATGCTCACAAGGTAGTACAGCACTATGTTTAAATACAAAACATACATTGTTACACTGGGCATGCTCACAAGGTAGTACAGCACTATGTTTAAATACAAAACATACATTATTACACTGGGCATGCTCACAAGGTAGTACAGCACTATGTTTAAATACAAAACATACATTGTTACACTGGGCATGCTCACAAGGTAGTACAGCACTATGTTTAAATACAAAACATACATTGTTACACTGGGCATGCTCACAAGGTAGTACAGCACTATGTTTAAATACAAAACATACATTTTACACTGGGCATGCTCACAAGGTAGTACAGCACTATGTTTAAATACAAAACATACATTGTTACACTGGGCATGCTCACAAGGTAGTACAGCACTATGTTTAAATACAAAACATACATTGTTACACTGGGCATGCTCACAAGGTAGTACAGCACTATGTTTAAATACAAAACATACATTGTTACACTGGGCATGCTCACAAGGTAGTACAGCACTATGTTTAAATACAAAACATACATTGTTACACTGGGCATGCTCACAAGGTAGTACAGCACTATGTTTAAATACAAAACATACATTGTTACACTGGGCATGCTCACAAGGTAGTACAGCACTATGTTTAAATACAAAACATACATTGTTACACTGGGCATGCTCACAAGGTAGTACAGCACTATGTTTAAATACAAAACATACATTGTTACACTGGGCATGCTCACAAGGTAGTACAGCACTATGTTTAAATACAAAACATACATCTTTACACTGGGCATGCTCACAAGGTAGTACAGCACTATGTTTAAATACAAAACATACATTGTTACACTGGGCATGCTCACAAGGTAGTACAGCACTATGTTTAAATACAAAACATACATGTTACAATGGGCATGCTCACAAGGTAGTACAGCACTATGTTTAAATACAAAACATACATTTTACACTGGGCATGCTCACAAGGTAGTACAGCACTATGTTTAAATACAAAACATACATTGTTACACTGGGCATGCTCACAAGGTAGTACAGCACTATGTTTAAATACAAAACATACATTGTTACACTGGGCATGCTCACAAGGTAGTACAGCACTATGTTTAAATACAAAACATACATTTTACACTGGGCATGCTCACAAGGTAGTACAGCACTATGTTTAAATACAAAACATACATCTTTACACTGGGCATGCTCACAAGGTAGTACAGCACTATGTTTAATACAAAACATACATTGTTACACTGGGCATGCTCACAAGGTAGTACAGCACTATGTTTAAATACAAAACATACATTGTTACACTGGGCATGCTCACAAGGTAGTACAGCACTATGTTTAAATACAAAACATACATTGTTACACTGGGCATGCTCACAAGGTAGTACAGCACTATGTTTAATACAAAACATACATTGTTACACTGGGCATGCTCACAAGGTAGTACAGCACTATGTTTAAATACAAAACATACATTGTTACACTGGGCATGCTCACAAGGTAGTACAGCACTATGTTTAAATACAAAACATACATTGTTACACTGGGCATGCTCACAAGGTAGTACAGCACTATGTTTAAATACAAAACATACATTGTTACACTGGGCATGCTCACAAGGTAGTACAGCACTATGTTTAAATACAAAACATACATTGTTACACTGGGCATGCTCACAAGGTAGTACAGCACTATGTTTAAATACAAAACATACATTGTTACACTGGGCATGCTCACAAGATAGTACAGCACTATGTTTAAATACAAAACATACATTGTTACACTGGGCATGCTCACAAGGTAGTACAGCACTATGTTTAAATACAAAACATACATTGTTACACTGGGCATGCTCACAAGGTAGTACAGCACTATGTTTTAATACAAAACATACATTGTTACACTGGGCATGCTCACAAGGTAGTACAGCACTATGTTTAATACATTTCAGCATCATTCCAAAAATTGCAGTATTGCATGTCACATCTGTATGCCATTCCTGCATATCACCATTTTTTTTATTTTACACACTAATATGAGGTGCACACTGCTGGATTTAAACACCTGCCTGTATAACTAAAACATTCTCAACAGCTGTGTATTAGTTGCTGCCACCACAAAAAAAAAAGTCATATCACAGTTGTCAGAAAGCACAAAGCTAAGAGGATAACATGATCAGTGGGTTTAAATGCATATGACCTCTCTTGAAAG
Source organism: Protopterus annectens (assembly GCF_019279795.1). NCBI lineage: Eukaryota > Metazoa > Chordata > Ceratodontiformes > Protopteridae > Protopterus > Protopterus annectens. The sequence continues at coordinate 1,072,508,562 of NC_056726.1, read as the reverse complement.
AGAGTTAAAAATGTGGGGGGGGGGGTCAAAACCCTCCATTTGTGCAGGTATTTGCACTAAGTAAAATTGTACACATTGCATTTGTTGAACAAGCCAGCCCTGCCTGATACCAGTTGCATAATACACGCTCATACAAAGGTACATACTATCAGATTAAATCTCTTTTTATCTTTATTTAATTACTTTGCCTTTGTTTCCAGGGTTTATCTGATTAAGTTTAGTGAAACACCTCTTTTTCAGAGGAGGCTCTGGGATAAAAGCTTCAAAATATTACAAACATTTTAAACCAACATTTAATAATATACATGAACAGACATTAAACATACATTAACAAGTACTCATAAATTTGTTAATAGGATTACATTCATACGACAAAAACAGATACAATATAAAAGATTTTTTAATTTTTTTTATTTATTTAACATTTGTTGACCGGGAATGTCCGACTAGGTTCCACAGATCCTGTTTTCAGTGGAGGCCTGGGGAGAAATGCTCCAGATGCATGTCTTTGGAATGTGGGAGGAGAGGAAACCAGCACAGGAGAACATCAAACTGCACACAGAAGGCACCCCAGCCGAGAATCGAACCAGCGAACCTCTTGCTGTGAGGCGACAACGTTAACCGCTGCACCACTGCGCCGCCCTAAGATACTTATGCATTACAAGATTATGAATACTGGGCATTTCAAGAGGTGTATTAGTGGGTTTGTCAGATAGATAATAGATTATAAAATTAGTGATTAGGAATTCAAATAAATGGAGGTGATGGAACAAGCTAGGTAGGACAGAAAATGAGAGTATTGTAGTTAAGAGGTGTGGTATAAAGCAAGTTCATGGATAATTATATAGACAACTATCATAAGGTTATGTTACAAGTAAAGAGATGGGGATATAGATTTAGATATAGATACATTGTGAGAAAAGGGCAAGAGATAACAGTGACATTTATCCAAGAGATGTAGTGGGATATTGACATTGATTAACTCTCCCTTCAAACCTGTGCACTGGCTATTGAAGTAACAGAAGAAGTTGTAGCACAGTTGTCAAAAAGCACACAGTTAAAGAGAAAATGACATTTGTATGGAAGAAAGAGCAATGTGCTTTGTGAAACAGACAATTTGTGGATAAGACTCTGCAACATAACATACTGATAATTCCAACATCACACTGGGAGTGCATCACATCATCAGGCCGGTTATAATAACTGTCTCCTCACACGGATATCATTATTACCTTCTGTTATTACTTTCTCTTGTGCAGCAGGGCTGAGCATAATACTGCAAGGAGCAGCATATGAATGCAGCTGAAGACAAATTCTGATCATTGTCTGCCACTGGATGTGATGTATCAGTTACAGTTACTTAAGTATATGAAGCAGTGATCTGCCACAGGATGTGATGTATCAGTTACAGTTACTTAAGTATGTGTAGCAGTGATCTGCCACAGTATGTGATGTTTCAGTTACAGTTACTTAAGTATGTGTAGCAGTGATCTGCCACAGGATGTGATGTATCAGTTACAGTTACTTAAGTATGTGTAGCAGTGATCTGCCACAGGATGTGATGAATCAGTTACAGTTACTTAAGTATGTGTAGCAGTGATCTGCCACAGGATGTGATGAATCAATTACAGTTACTTAAGTATGTGTAGCAGTGATCTGCCACAGGATGTGATGTATCAGTTACAGTTACTTAAGTATGTGTAGCAGTGATCTGCCACAGGATGTGATGTATCAGTTACAGTTACTTAAGTATGTGTAGCAGTGATCTGCCACAGGATATGATGTATCAGTTACAGTTACTTAAGTATGTGTAGCAGTGATCTGCCACAGGATGTGATGTATCAGTTACAGTTACTTAAGTATGTGTAGCAGTGATCTGCCACAGGATGTGATGTATCAGTTACAGTTAGTAGGTATGTGTAGCAGTGATCTGCCACAGGATGTTATGTATCAGTTACAGTTACTTAAGTATGTGTAGCAGTGATCTGCCACAGGATGTGATGTATCAATTACAGTTACTTCAGTATGTGTAGCAGTGATCTGCCACAGGATATGATGTATCAGTTACAGTTACTTAAGTATGTGTAGCAGTGATCTGCCACAGGATGTGATGTATCAGTTACAGTTACTTAAGTATGTGTAGCAGTGATCTGCCACAGGATGTGATAAATCAGTTACAGTTACTTAAGTATGTGTAGCAGTGATCTGCCACAGGATGTGATGTATCAGTTACAGTTATTTAAGTATGTGTAGCGGTGATCTGCCACAGGATGTGATTTATCAGTTACAGTCACTTAAGTATGTGTAGCGGTGATCTGCCACAGGATGTGATGTATCAGTTACAGTTACTTAAGTATGTGTAGCAGTGATCTGCCACAGGATGTGATGCATCAGTTACAGTTACTTAAGTATATGTAGCGGTGATCTGCCACAGGATGTGATGTATCAGTTACAGTTACTTAAGTATGTGTAGCAGTGATCTGCCACAGAATGTGATGTATCAGTTACAGTTACTTAAGTATGTGTAGCAGTGATCTGCCACATGATGTGATGCATCAGTTACAGTTACTTAAGTAGGTGCAGCAGTGATCTGCCACAGGATGTGATGTATCAGTTACAGTTACTTAAGTATGTGTAGCAGTGATCTGCCACAGGATGTGATGTATCAGTTACAGTTACTTAAGTATGTGTAGCAGTGATCTGCCACAGGATATGATGTATCAGTTACAGTTACTTAAGTATATGTAGCAGTGATCTGCAACAGGATGTGATGTATCAGTTACAGTTACTTAAGTATGTGTAGCAGAGATCTGCCACAGGATGTGATGTATCAGTTACAGTTACTTAAGTATGTGTAGCGGTGATGCTCAATGACAAGTATTGCTCAAAAGTAAAAGTAGAATCAGTAATTTGTTGCAGTATTCTAAATCCTTATGTCCATTTCTTTGAAGTGAATAGTCATCGTAGGGAATGATATGTGTTACATCATATGAATTGTTGTGGTAGGGAATGATATGTTACATCAAATGAATTGTCATGGTATGGAATGATATGTGTTACATCACATGAATTGTCATGGTAAGGAATAACATGTTACATCACATGAATTGTCATGGTATGGAATGATATATGTTGTGTCACATAGGTGTGTACTAGGCTAATGACCCTGGAGCCTTTACAAGCCTAGCCCATAGGATTACCATGGCATTGAACCACCCGGCCTTAGTTCCCAGTGCCCCTGTTGAGTAGAGCCAATGGAGTGATCTCCAGGGTGAGTTGTCTATTTCCCATCCAATTATCAAGATTAAATAACCACCCCTGCCAAGTCTTGAACACAGGGTACTCTGAACTATAGCACAGTGCATTACACCTCAATGTCAACTCAGCTCTCTCATGGTAGGGAATGATGTGTTACATCACATTAATTGTCTTGATAGGGAATGATATGTGTTACATGATATGAATAGTCATGGCAGGTAATGATATGTGTTAAGTCACATGAATTGTCATGGTAGGAAATTATATGTGTTACATCACATGAATTGTCATGGTAGGGAATGATATGTGTTACATCACATGAATTGTCATGGTAGGGAATGATATGTGTTACATCACATGAATTGTCATGGTAGGGAATGATGTGTTACATCACATGAATTGTCACGGTAGGGAATATGTGTTACATCACACAAATTGTCATGATAGGGAATGATATGTGTTACATCACATGAATTGTCATAGTAGGGATTGACGTGTTACATCACATGAATTGTTGTGGTAGGGAATGATATGGGTTATATTACATGAATTGTCATGATAGGGAATGACATGTGGTCAAGTCAAAATCAAAAGTCAAAGTGAACTTTGTTGTCATTCAGACCACACAACAATGCAACTGAATGAAATTGCGTTACTTTCAACATAATGTGCATACAATATATATACTGATAATGTTAACAAAGCAATAATAGCAACAGTAAGACATTTATGCAGTGCAGTAACAAGTACAATGACCTGCACCAAGACTATTCCACTTACATGTCTTCATCAGGACCCAAAATATTCCACAGATAATATATTGCACAGGTCAGAATCAGACAGATTTCAAATTGCACGGAATGGTAACTTGGCATATTGCACAGAATGTTAGCTTGGCATGGTTAATATTGCACAGTTATTGGGTATGTCTGTGAATTACTTCATCATTGTAACTCCAGACCTCCATGGCCAGCATGGTGTATGCTATTACTGGATTTCACATGTCTGATGGCTTGTGGAAAAAAGCTTCTGTTAAATCTGGTTGCTTTGCAGCCTAAGGTATTGTATCTTCTGCCTGAAGACAAACAGGAGAACAGACCATGGACAGGGTCAGTGTAGTCTTTGACTATTTTCATGGCTCTGTTGAGGCACCAAGAAGAGTGCAACTCCTGGATAGATGAGATTGTGGACTTGATAATTTACGCCATCACTTTCACCTCCCTCTGGAAAGATTTGTGATGTCTGTGTGTAAGAGTGATAGTAATTACACATCACTGGAATTGAATTCTTGATGGATTAACTGATATGCTCCACAGCAATGCTGTCATTGGTGAATTCACTGAGAGACTCTCATATGTCTAACAAGCATACAAAGTCACAGGTGAAGGAATCCTGCAGAACAGAAATTACAGATGTGATGTGAGAAGGATTCAACAAGATGGTGTTGGGTGATAGTGACAGCTGTATCACTGTTTAGTGCACCCCAAGCATTCCTGGGTGATATCCTCCAGGTCACTGCATTATGCATTGATGCCATTAAGTCTTGTGTTTATGTGTGCATCAGTGACAATTCACTGTTACGTATATGGAATGTACCGGATAAAAACAAGGAATATGTGCAACTGATATTAGTAATGCACTATTCAATACCAGTGTACAGATATGTTTGTAACTGTACAAGTTCTGTGATATACACTGTCATTCTAAGAAGGAAAACATGAACCAATCCCACCTCAGTTTCATAAAGCAGAATACAAAGTGCATTGGAATGGACTCCTCATATGAGGGGTGCAGTAAACCAATAAAACATATACAAGTAACAGAGGTCACTGGCATTACTTCATTCTTTCAGAATTGCTTGCTGATATGCAATGCAGCCAAGCTCATTGGCATGCCTGATGATAAAGTCTTAGCGCATTCATAATTATTTTTTTACCATTTTGTCATTGGATGACAACTAGCAGTAAACTTTGTTGTTTGATGCAAGCATAACACAAATGTTGAGTACAGAAAATGGCATATATATATATATATATATATATATATATATATATATATATATATATATATAACTACTGAAAAAAAACAGACTCAGGGAATAATTTGAGGGCAATCACATAGAAAATGCTTGCAGCAGAGTGAAGCATTATTCTGTTTTGTTACTAACTGAAATATGTGAGATTCTGGTTTCTATCACATTTAAAATATCCTGCAAAATGTAATTTAAGGTTGCATATCTGCTTTCATGACTCATAGCTTTGCCACTTGTTAGTATATTAGTCTCCCAAATCCAAACTTTTAGTACAAGATAATTCACAAGCAACAATCCAACCTATTGTGTGTGTGTGTGTGTGTGTGTGTGTGTGTGTGTGTGTGTGTGTGTGTGCATGTGTGTGCGTGTGTGTGTTTTGTAAAGAACGTATGTATGTGGACAGGGAGGTCTACGAAACTGCATGAAAAATGTTGTATTGTGGTGTTAGAGAACAAGTTGTGCAATGACAGGAAAAGTCATAAGTTACAAACTAAGTTTGAGATTCATATCCAAGTTCAGCTGTGCTAATATTAAAGACAGTTGCTGTGCAAAGCACCACAGAGTTAATCAAAAATATTTTATGCAATGCAGAACACTGAAGAGCGCTGGTGAAATAATCTAAAGGATAACATAAAAAGAGACACACAGCAGTAACTGAATAGACAGGCATGACCAGCCCTATAATAATCCCAGACATCACAGCTATGTCAGGGTACTACAATGTAGTCAATGCTAGTTCAGGTGTTCAGTGCAGCTGCATGTAGCCACACATGTACATGGTTAACATACACAGAGGAGCAGCACAACTGACTATAATGGCCAACAGTATGACAATGTGGGTTTGCACATCACAGTGGCAACCCCACTCTGTATATAGAAGGAAAGGAAATGGGAAGAAAGTAAGAAAAGGGGGAACAACACACAGATTAAATACAGAAGGATATCCATAGTGTATTAAAGGTGCAGAAGGGGGATTTTACAGGGATGAAACTGCTCCTTTTGTAAATTTTACAAAAAAAAAAGAAAGGTGAAGATACTGGGAGAGAAGGCTGTAGATCTGTGGATGGATTATAGGTCCATAGCTAAGTAGTAGGCTTGCTGCCCTTGTGGGCCATTTTACACCTAGCCAGTTTTCCTTTTGGTGCATGAATTAACCTATCCCATTTGTTGTTAAATTACCTTATCCATCCTATGGCTGATAATTATATATTTCCTATAGTGAGAATAACTGTGATCATACCATAGACAATTTGAGGGGACTCATGCATAACATAAAATATTTAGGGTCTGACTCTGTCCAGTAGTAGAACAAGGGGCTGGCCTGGTGTAAATATTCAATTATCCATCCATAGATCTGAGCTGCACTTGAATATAGAAGGGGATGAGATTATTTTTTGCATGGATGAAGAGTCTGTTCCAGAGCAGTGGTTGCCACAGGGAGAGGCAAGTGTTCCCCAAACCATTCTGTTGATGTTGCAGAAGAGGTTTAGATCCCTGGACCAAGTATTTCTGATGCCATTTGACTTGCTCATGTGTAGTAACCCCATACGGATTTACTTATTTATTTATTGGCATTTGATAACCAGGACAGTCCACTGGGCCTAGAGAGCCCATTTTCAGTGGAGGCCTGGAGAGAAAAGCTCCAGTACATGTAACAATTTTAAAATAAGTTGTACAGGCAAGTTCACTTAAGCTTTTATATATATATATATATATATATATATATATATATATATATATATATATATATATACATACAGTAGTGAATTCATACATAAATATGTAGAGACAAAAAAAGCATATAACATAAAGCAAAATAGTTTTACATGGTAAAAAAAGGGTGGTTTAATATGCATGTGAAGGAAGTTCATACATTCAGAAAAAATATTACAGGAGCAGTTTTGTAACGATAACATGAAGAGAGGAAGAATTAGTGCTTGTAAAGGTGTGGAGATATAGAAATATAGACATTTGTAGAAATAGAGATAGATGGGAAATTCTATTGCTACAAGATGAGATGAAGATAGACTATAACGTAGGAATAGAGATATAGAAATAGAAAAATATCTGGGAATAGAGATCGATGGGAAATTGTATTGCTAGAAGTTGACATGAAGATAGAGGAAAATATGAACTAGGATAGCAGGGACATTTGACAAATTTGAGGAAGTAATTGGTGAGGCAGAAATAGGAGCAGGGAAGAGGAAGAGGTAAGGTCTTAAATGCAGGCGGAGTAGAACAGTTACACCACCAAATGGAGAAAAGATAGTTATGTAAGGAAGTTTTAAAAGGAGCTGTGTGAGGGTTGGATCAAACAGTGAGAGGAATAGAGTTCCAGAGTCTGGCTACAGAGTGAGAGTATAGCAGTCGGCCTGCAGGACGTTTTGGTTTATATAGCTGTAGGAGATGTTGATTTTCTGATCTAAGTGACCTGTTAGGTAGATAGTTGCTGAATGAGGTGGTGAGAGCAGGACATGCTAAGGGATTATTTACAATTCTGTGAGTTAAAGAGTGTTGAATATGGGAGAGAAAGTTCAGAGGTTCGGGCCAGTTTAGAGTACATAATGCTATGTAGTGGTTGGTAGAGTAAGAAGCAGTAACAACAAATCTAGTGATCTTATTGTAGCAGGATTCGAATTGTGGTTTTAGGGTAGAAAGTAGGTTGGTGAGTAATGGGATACCATAGATCAGAGAGGGAAGAAGATAAATGATGGCTAGGGTATTTTTACTGGTGAGGCTAAGGACGTTTTTGTGTCTGTACAGTAAGCCCAGGTGTTGAGTAGTTTGAGAGTAGTATTTTAAGATGGAGGTAGGGATATGGTCACTGTGGGAGTCCGGCAGGGTGGTTGGACTGTGGTAGTGGTGGGGGGAGTTGGTGAGAATCCAGTCAATTGTGGAGCTACAAGATGAAATTTTATGGAAGCGGGTGAGGGATGAGATTAGTTGGTGGAAGCCATGTAGGTGAATGCTGAGTTGAGGATAGTCACTAGTGAGTTTTGACCAGTCTATGTTGACATCACCTAGGGTAAGGGTTTCATATGGTATGTTGTGAGAGAACCAGGATAGTATGATTTCTAGGATGGGCAGATTGTTGCCCGGAGGGAGATAGATGGAAGCAACGGCAATTTTTTATGAGTATTCAGATGGCAGTTAAGGATGATAAGTTCAGCTGGGTGGAGGACAGGAATAGGGTAGGGGTGAGGTGAGATGTTAAGGGTATTGGAGTAGAGGATTGCTACACCACCTCCTTTTTTAGCAACTCTGTCAGTGCGAAAGATATTATAACCAGGAGGGAGTATTTCACTGTTAGAGATTTGTGGCTTTAGCCAAGTTTCTGATAGGGAGAGAATGTGAGGAGTATTGTGAGCTATCCATGTGTGCAGCTCAGTGATTTTATTTGTTAGGCTCTGAATGTTTAGTGAGTATATAGTTAAGTATTTAGATTGGGAGGCTCTGAATGTTTAGTGAGTATATAGTTAAGTATTTAGATTGGGAGGCTCTGAATGTTTAGTGAGTATATAGTTAAGTATTTAGATTGGGAGGCTCTGAATGTTTAGTGAGTATATAGTTAAGTATTTAGATTGGGAGGCTCTGAATGTTTAGTGAGTATATAGTTAAGTATTTAGATTGGGAGGCTCTGAATGTTTAGTGAGTATATAGTTAAGTATTTAGATTGGGAGGCTCTGAATGTTTAGTGAGTATATAGTTAAGTATTTAGATTGGGAGGCTCTGAATGTTTAGTGAGTATATAGTTAAGTATTTAGATTGGGAGGCTCTGAATGTTTAGTGAGTATATAGTTAAGTATTTAGATTGGGAGGCTCTGAATGTTTAGTGAGTATATAGTTAAGTATTTAGATTGGGAGGCTCTGAATGTTTAGTGAGTATATAGTTAAGTATTTAGATTGGGAGGCTCTGAATGTTTAGTGAGTATATAGTTAAGTATTTAGATTGGGAGGCTCTGAATGTTTAGTGAGTATATAGTTAAGTATTTAGATTGGGAGGCTCTGAATGTTTAGTGAGTATATAGTTAAGTATTTAGATTGGGAGGCTCTGAATGTTTAGTGAGTATATAGTTAAGTATTTAGATTGGGAGGCTCTGAATGTTTAGTGAGTATATAGTTAAGTATTTAGATTGGGAGGCTCTGAATGTTTAGTGAGTATATAGTTAATTAAGTATTTAGATTGGGAGGCTCTGAATGTTTAGTGAGTATATAGTTAAGTATTTAGATTGGGAGGCTCTGAATGTTTAGTGAGTATATAGTTAAGTATTTAGATTGGGAGGCTATGAATGTTTAGTGAGTATATAGTTAAGTATTTAGATTGGGAGGCTCTGAATGTTTAGTGAGTATATAGTTAAGTATTTAGATTGGGAGGCTCTGAATGTTTAGTGAGTATATAGTTAAGTATTTAGATTGGGAGGCTCTGAATGTTTAGTGAGTATATAGTTAAGTATTTAGATTGGGAGGCTCTGAATGTTTAGTGAGTATATAGTTAAGTATTTAGATTGGGAGGCTCTGAATGTTTAGTGAGTATATAGTTAAGTATTTAGATTGGGAGGCTCTGAATGTTTAGTGAGTATATAGTTAAGTATTTAGATTGGGAGGCTCTGAATGTTTAGTGAGTATATAGTTAAGTATTTAGATTGGGAGGCTCTGAATGTTGAGTGAGTATATAGTTAAGTATTTAGATTGGGAGGCTCTGAATGTTTAGTGAGTATATAGTTAAGTATTTAGATTGGGAGGCTCTGAATGTTTAGTGAGTATATAGTTAAGTATTTAGATTGGGAGGCTCTGAATGTTTAGTGAGTATATAGTTAAGTATTTAGATTGGGAGGCTCTGAATGTTTAGTGAGTACATAGTTAAGTATTTAGATTGGGAGGCTCTGAATGTTTAGTGAGTATATAGTTAAGTATTTAGATTGGGAGGCTCTGAATGTTTAGTGAGTATATAGTTAAGTATTTAGATTGGGAGGCTCTGAATGTTTAGTGAGTATATAGTTAAGTATTTAGATTGGGAGGCTCTGAATGTTTAGTGAGTATATAGTTAAGTATTTAGATTGGGAGGCTCTGAATGTTTAGTGAGTATATAGTTAAGTATTTAGATTGGGAGGCTCTGAATGTTTAGTGAGTATATAGTTAAGTATTTAGATTGGGATGAGTTTGTTGTCTGAGGATGAAGGTGGTCAGAGGTGTGAGTGGAGGGCAAGGCGGGAGTGGTTTTGAGTGGAGTGAAAGAGAGAGGAGAGGAAGAGGGGCCTGGGTTTGGATGGATGTCACCAGAGCAGAGTAAAGCTTTTGTAGGAGGAGAGAGTGTAGCAAAGGGTTGATGGAGTTTATATAGCTTTGGCTTAGGTTTGTAGTTAGGTTTCAGGACTCAAGTATGGAGAGTTTATGTAGACATGTGGTGGTGAAGTTGAATAGAGTTGGGAAGATAGTAAAAGAGGCACTAGTTTGAAGGTGTGAGAAACAGGAGGGGTGTAGTAGGAATAAGCAGATAATGCATTTTGGAGTGTAATTTGGAGGGATAGAAAAGTAGGTAGAACAGTGTAGGAAGTGGTGTAGGGATGATTGACTGAAAAATTGTGGGGGTGGCTATTGAAAGGAAGCTGTGTGTGAGAGGATAGTGGAATAGGAAGGGGAGAGGGAGGTTGGTATAAAGGAAATTGTAATAGGGTGTGTGGGAATGGGGGTAGGGGAGGGGGGCGAAGAGAGCCCGAGCAGAGCGAGGGCGAATGGAGCAAGGCTGTACACCCATGAAGAAAAGGCTCAGAAAAACAATCAGAAGACACAGGTAGGTAGGACAGATAAGTGAGTAGGAGAGGTTGGAGGGGATTATAGCTAAATATCTGAGGAAACTGGGCTGGGATGAGGTCAGTGGTAATAGAAGTTAAGGCAAAGTAAAAAGGCAGACAGAGAAGATAGCCAGAAAG
>NC_056726.1:1072465066-1072496842 GCF_019279795.1 Protopterus annectens | reverse complement strand
ATGTTATGTTGCAGAGTCTTATCCACAAATTGCCATTGTCTGTTTCACAACACACATTGCTCTTTCTTCCATACATATGTTATTTTCTCTTTAACTGTGTGCTTTTTGAAAACTGTGCTACAACTTCTTCTGTTACTTCAATAGCCAGTGCACAGGTTTGAAGGGAGAGTTAATCAATGTCAATATCCCACTACATCTCTAGGATAAATGTCACTGTTATCTCTTGCTCTCTTTCTCACTTAATGTATCTATACCTAAATCTATATCCCCATCTCTTTACTTCTAACATAACCTTATGATAGCTGTCTATATAATTATCCATGAACTTGCTTTATACCTCACCTCTTAACTACAATACTCTCATTTTCTGTCCTACCTATTTCATTCCATCACCTCCATTTATTTGAATTCCTAATCACTAATTATATAATCTATTATCTATCTGACAAACCCACTAATACACCTCTTGAAATGCCCAGTATTCATAATCTTGTAATGCATAAGTATCTTTTATATTGTATCTGTTTTTGTCGTATGCATATAATCCTATTAGCAAATTTAGGAGCACTTGTTAATGTATGTTTAATGTCTGTTCATGTATATTATTAAATGTTGGTTTAAAATGTTTGTAATATTTTGAAGCTTTTATCCCAGAGCCTCTCGCTAGGGATTATATGGTTTGTCGTGCGCACATTTTTGTTTGCATTGTATTCATAGATACGGCCATGCAGTTGCGTATCATGACATGGCCACAAGTGTGTTTGTACTGTAGACCTATGATAAGGATGCTTGTCATGTTATAAGAGTCTCCTGCTACTGTCACTTGGTTTTCTAGTTACCTCTCTGACCGAATAAAATCTGTAAAATGGCTCTCTGTACTCTCCCCCTCCCTCCCCGTAAATATAGGTGTTCCCCAAGGGTCTATATTGGGCCCATTACTATTACAAATCTGATCCACAGTTCTTGCTCTTACTCATCCCTTGTACAATATGCAGATGATTCTGCTGTGATCACTATCTCTGACTCTCCCTCTAGTCCCATTTCTATTACACAGGCTGCCTTTACATCAGTGGAAGCTTGGCTCACCAACAACCAACTCATCTTGAATCCAAAAAAAAAAAACTCTTACTATTTCTCCCAAAAACTTTTAACCATCTCAAATCTTCTTTCACTATAGTGTCTCTCAATAAGACTCTCATAGTAGCTGAAACTAGCTAGGTGTCACTATAGATGATCAACTTAAATTTGACTTACACATCAACAACTGTATCAGGAAGACCCATCAGAAACTAGGCCTTCTATACAGAAATAGAACGTTTCTTATTCCCAAAGCTAAAGTAACCATCTCTCATACCTACCTCTTATCCAGCCTACTATATGACTCTCAAATACTCATTAACCTTAATGCCACACTCCTAGCAAAACTTAACTCTACCTATACTAAGGTAGCCCGATTCTCTGCCCAACATACTTATAAAACCCATCACTGTGTCTCACTTAAACTGGCTTGAACTACCTAACCTACTTATTCACTCTCTCAGCTCCAGATTATACACTCCATATTATACAAGCCGTTCTATTGCCCTAACATACTTTCCTTTATATCCCACTATACTACAACTGGTTCCCTATTAGAAGACTGAAGACGCATACAAAATCGAACTCAAAAGCCTGAAACGACAAAATATCGAAGCGGCTCTTAAGCAAATTCTTTCCCTGGGAAAGAATTTGCTTGGCCGCTTCGTTACTTTGCCGATGTTCTTCGTGTTTCACTGTTGCAGTCATTACATTTGGGTAATCCTGCTGGCAGGTTGCCCTCAGCCGGCCTGAATTCCAAAGTCTTGGGTCCTGCGTCAGCTGCTGTTGCCCCTTCCCTGACATCAGGTCATCAGGGTTATAAAAGAAGCAGCCAACTCCATTTTCTTCAGTCTTTCTTGCCGCGCGGTGCCGGAAGCAGAAGCAGTTTGCAAGTGCCGGTCGGCCGACTCCTGAGATTTTTGTGTTTGAGTTTCAGCTCCGAAGTCTTCAATAAAGCTAAGTACCCCATTGGGGAAACTTTTTTCTTGCTCCAGACCAATGTCAGAAAAAGTTAATAATTGTATTTCTTCTGGAAAGCAAATACCTCATAAGGATTTTCATTCTTACTGTATTCCTTGCCTAGGCCCTGATCACAACATTACTGGTTGTTGGTTTTGTGCTAGATTTAACCAATGCACTATTAAGCGTCGGTATGATTTTGCTTTAAACTTTTTTGGACGCCGGTTTAATTATCCTGAAATGTCGTCGGATAGCCATCCGACTACCGGAGTTTACAAAAAACGCAAAGAAAAGGATAGAGAAAAACAACCGAGGCCCAAAACCGACAACGAAGCTTCTCCTAAGCCAGTCGCCGGTTCACCGGTTCTCAGTGAGGCGCTTTCACAGCCCCTGATGCCCGCTACTTTAGAGTTGCAGGCCACTACCGACTCCCACATGGAGTCCGTCATGCCGCTGGATACTCAAGGTATTGGAGCCTCGGACACTAATCCCTCAGATGGGTCTGGAGCCACTGTGCAGGTGCTGGCTTCTGAGGGTGTATTCAGACCTAAACATCTTTACATTAAAACAACTTCAGTTTCAAAGGCTAAGACTTAAGCACCTTCTAAAACAAGAAAACAAACTCAAGAGCCACGTGGACTGGCCTCTATGCCCAAAAAACAGATGCTCAAAATAGCCGAAGACTTGATTACCTAGATCAGGGGTTCCCATCCCCCACCTGATAAGAGGCCTAGGCAAGACACTGACTATGAATCTTCAGATCAGGTTTCTATTTCTTCTGATTCCTCTTCTGATCAGGAATAGTCTCTTCCCCCCATGAGGATTCTGATGCTGAAGAATCTATACCTTCAGCATCTCCTCCTGAGGACTATTCTTTTGGGGAAACCTTGCATACCATGAGGGAGCATTTCCACTGGGAGAGCCAAGATTTTTCTGAATCTAAAAAGAGGCTCAGGGATTTTCTTTTACTACCTCAGCATAGGCCTCTAGCCATTCCACCTGTGTTAGACATTGTAGATGATGTGTTTTCTGAGTCTAGTCTGACCCCTGACTCCTTACCCCCAGCTCCTGTTAAGCCTGACAGATATTGCAGGGTTCCTGACTCGCAAATATTTCTTTTTAAAAAACCCTGCTGTTGACCCAGAATCTATTTCACAGGGTCCAAAGGGAGTTAAGGCTTCCACTGCAAAAAACACAACCCCCTCTGACAGAGATTCAAGGGCACTGGATAGATGGGGAAAAAAAGGTTTACACATCTGCAACTTTGGCTATAAGGGCCTTAAACTGTCAATTTCATATGCTTAAGTATCTGCAACATGTCATGGGATTGCTTAAACAGAAAATGTTAAATTCTGAATGTGCAGAAAACAAGGAAATGCAGGATTTATTGTATGCAGCAGAACAAGTTGGAAAACATACTTTGCAATGTGGTTTTGATTCTATGGAGGCCTCCTGCAGGGCCGCAGTTACGGGTTCTGTAATTAGGAGGCATGCTTGGTTAAAGGAACAAAATCTGCCTGATCATGTTAAAGTTAAATTTCTAGATGCACCTTTACAGCATGATACTTTGTTTGGTGTTAAGGCAGAAGAGGTGTTAAAGAAAATGGAGGACAAAGCTAAATCTATGCAAACTGTCAAAGGTTTTTTACAAGTACAGCCACCTAGGTTTAGTAGACACTGGCCTGCAGAAAAATTATTGCTTTCCTGTGTCAGATATACCTCAAAGGGGCAGATCCAGATGCCCTAGGGGCAGATCCCTGGCGCAAGGTTCTTATAGGCCCAAGCAATGGGGTGCTTCTACCTCCAAAGCTGGAGAAGCTAGATCACAAACATACAGAAAACAATCCCAATGACTTCCCCCTGCCTGCACCAAGCACTTATCTTCTGGCAGCACCCTTAGGGGGAAAATTAGCACTTTTTGTTCAAAATTGGCACATCATAACCCAGGACAAGTGGGTTCTAAACATAGTGTCACAAGGCTACAAGTTCCATTTCCATACTCTGCCAAAGGCAAACAGCTGGCCAGATCTGCCAAAAAATTAATGGGCAGAGGCACAAAAACAAGTCTCATCCCTCATGGACATGGAGGCCATTCAACAAGTACCAGAGCAAGAGCAGGGACAAGGATTTTACTCAAGACTGTTCCTGGTACCCAGAAAGGACAAGGCCTGGAGGCCGATACTGGACCTATCTATTCTGAACACTTTCCTGGATATTCCAAAATTCAAAATGTTGACTTTGCAGCAGCTTCTGCCCATGCTGGGTAAGAATGCTTGGCTTGTGACTTTAGACCTAAAAGAGGCATACCTGCATGTTCCAATCAGACAATCATGCAGAAGATACCTAAGATTCAAGGCTGGTTCAATGCATTACCAATTCTCTGCACTGCTTTTGGCTTATCTACTGCACCCAGGGTCTTTACAAAGTGCCTGGCACCAGTAATTGCATTCTGCTGACAAAGAGGAATACAAATATATCCTTACTTGGACGACTGTCTCATTCAAGCAGAGAACAAGGACATTCTTCTTCAACATCTGGCATTTGTGAAAAGAATTCTAACATGCCTAGGGTACACAGTCAACAAAAATAAATCAAAACTAGTACCCTCACTAGAGATAATATTCCTGGGTGCAAACTTGAATACAACTGCCCAGATGGCTTATATCACGCCATACAAACAAAGGCAACTGACTACCTGTTTCAAAATGTTGGCAACAAAAGTCCAGTTATCTGCAAGAAAAATTCTGCAGGCTTTGGGCTTCATGGCATCCTGCATCCTACTAATTCCATATGCAAGACTGCATATGAGGAAACTTCAATGGTACCTAAAAAGTGTTTGGACTCAACATTGCCACAGTCTGGAAACAGCCATTACTGTCATTACTCTCATTACTGTCATTACTGTCATTACTGTCATTACTGTCATTACTCTCATTACTGTCATTACTCTCATTACTCTCATTACTGTCATTACTGTCGTTACTGTCGTTACTGTCATTACTCTCATTACTGTCATTACTGTCATTACTGTCATTACTCTCATTACTCTCATTACTCTCATTACTGTCATTACTCTCATTACTCTCATTACTCTCATTACTGTCATTACTGTCGTCACTGTCGTTACTCTCATTACTCTCATTACTCTCATTACTCTCATTACTGTCATTACTGTCGTTACTGTCGTTACTGTTATTACTGTCATTACTGTCATTACTCTCATTACTCTCATTACTGTCATTACTGTCATTACTGTCATTACTCTCATTACTCTCATTACTCTCATTACTCTCATTACTGTCATTACTGTCATTACTCTCATTACTCTCATTACTGTCATTACTCTCATTACTCTCATTACTCTCATTACTGTCGTTACTGTCGTTACTGTCATTACTCTCATTACTGTCATTACTCTCATTACTCTCATTACTGTCATTACAGTCATTACTGTCATTACTGTCATTACTCTCATTACAGTCATTACTGTTGTTACTGTCATTACTCCCATTACTCTCATTACTCTCATTCCCTGCCTGCAGCAGGAGTTTCGATGGTGGGCAAAGGCTTGTAACCAGAACAAGGGACAGCCATTCACATTACCTCCAGCCAGGCAGACACTAACAACAGATGCATTAGACTATGCCTGGGGAGCCCACGTGGCAGGAAGATGCATTCAGGGCACATGATCCTCAAACCAAATGCATCTACATATCAATCAAAAAGAGATGTTAGCTGTTCAAAATGCACCGACAGCCTTCAAGGACCTACTTCATCTGGGACAACTACTGATAAAGACAGACAACACTACGGTCATGTGGTATATAAACAAGCAGGGAGGCACACATTCCTACCCCCTCTGCAGACTAGCCATGACCTTGTGGGACACAGGTTTGACTTACCAAGTACATCTGCAGGCACAATTCCTGCCAGGAAAGGAAAATACTCTGGCTGATGAACTAAGCAGAAACCTCATGGATCCCCATGAGTGGAAGCTGGATCCACAAGTCCTCAGCATGATAACAAGGAAATTGGGATGCCTGGACATAGATCTATTTGCCTCCCCTCTCAATTACCAACTAAAAAGATTCTGCACAAGGACATATCGCAGACAAGCATGGAAAGTGGATGCCCTATCTTTCAGCTGGAAAAACCTATCAGTATATGCCTTTCCTCCACTGCCTATCCCTCCCCAAGGTGCTCCTAAAGGTCAGACAGGAGAAGCCAATGATAATACTGATTGTCCCAGACTGGCCACACCAGTACTGGTATCCAATACTAAGAAACTTATCTCTATACCCAGCTTGGACCTTACCTCAAATACCTCAACTACTGTCCCAGCAAAACAATCAGATCATGCACAGCCAACTCAGGACATTAAACTTGGCAGCATGGCGGATAATGTAGTCATACAAAAAACACCTCTCAGTAAAGCTGTGATGGATGTCATGTTTGAAGCCAGAAGGCCTAGTACTAGAAAGTCTTATGCTGGAAAATGGAAGAGATTCTGTGCCTGGAACCAGGCACAAGGAACTGATGCAGCGGTACCAAATATTCCTCAGATTTTGCAAAACTTAACTGAGATGCTGGACAAAGGCCTATCTTTTTCTTCAATTAAAATTCATGCCTCTGCCATTTCAGCTCACTACAATACGGAGTCACCACTTTTTTCTCACCCTTTATTAAAGCACTACCTCAGAAAAGCCAAAAAATTAAGGCCCCCAAGGAGACTACCAATACCTGCATGGGACCTCAACTATGTCTTGGAAAAGCTCACCCTGCCTCGTTTTGAGCCAGCTGCTACTGCTGATATGAAGTTTCTATCTTGGAAAACAGTTCTGCTCTTAGCAATTACTTCTGCAAGATGAGTTTCAGAGCTACATGTGCTCATGGCTGTGGAACCTTTTATCATTTTTCATCAAGACAGGATCTCCCTGAGGACAAACCCAACATTTATGCCTAAAGTAGTGTCCAGTGTGGCTCTTAACCAAGCCATCCATCTGCCAACCTTTTACCCAAATCCACAGAACAAGGGGGAGAGAATTCTGCATTCTTTGGGGGTACACAGACAACTTAGATTCTACTTGGACAGAACCAAAGCTTTCAGGAAGACAGACCAATTACTAGTGGCATATGCTGCAGGATCACAAGGAAAGCCTATCTCAAAGCAGACTATTTCTAAGTGGTTAGGCCACTGCATTTTGTTTCTGCTACTTACACCATGGCAAGCCAGTGCCTAAGGCCATTAGGCCTCATTCCACCAGAGCTGCAGCCACCTCAGCAGCCTTTCTCAGGGGAGTACCAACCACAGACATTTTAGAGGTGGCTACTTGGAGTTCAGTGCACACCTTTACAAAACATTATCATCTGCCACTTTACACTAAATCCAGGGCAGGCTTTGCCACTGCTGTTCTGCAGGACCTCATAGCCGCTCCTACTGCTGTCTAGTTCCAGCCTCCCAACCATAGTTTGGGACTCTACCCAAATGTAATGACTGCAACAGTGAAACAGGAAGAACATAGTACAGTTGTGTACACTCACCATAAATGTAGATGTTCGACTGTATTCACTGTTGCAGTCCAGGTTACCCACCCGCCTTCCCCATTTTTTCTTTTGGATCTTATCTTTCCTTCTCTGATTTATACTAGCTATGTGGTGTATTTGCTTTTAGATGAAGGTAAAATTTATACACATACACTTTGGCTACCCTTTTTGGGGGCACCTGAAATCTGGGGCAAGAAAAACTGAAGAAAATGGTGTCAGCTGCTTCTTTTATACCCCTGACGACCTGACGTCATGGAAGGGGCAACAGCAGCCGATGCAGGACCCAAGACTTTGGAAATCAGGCTGGCTGAGGACAACCTGCCAGCAGGATTACCCAAATGTAATGACTGCAACAGTGAATACACTTGAACATCTACATTTATGGTAAGTGTACACAACTGTACTTTTTCGGCACTGTAGTGCGGTTTCGGAGTTGGTATTTTTAAGTAGGGTGTGGGGGCAAAGCCCCCCCACTTAATCTAATGTTTAAAGTGTTTTATTTATTTATTTTTGTTGGAACAGCGATTTTTTTCCCTAGGAAAAAATCGCTATTCTGACAGTTAGAAATTGTAAGATTTTCGCTTACATTGGGTCGATTAATCACCATTCGCTTTTTAAGCATTCGGTGTTGTAATATAGACCCCTCCAACTAGATCAATTTGCAGCTGAAACCAAGACCTACTACTTATCTACAAACCTAGGATGAATAATGGATGTAATCTCTATAGCTACCATCCTACCATTGCCTGGAACAAGCTTCCACTTCAAATTTGATCACTAAATCAACCAAAACAACTTAAAGTAGCTGGGAAAGAACACCTAAAAACTCTCTGGTCCTGTCTCCATACTCTCCCACCATAAACTGCCCTTCATCCCTAAAACTGCTCACTATTTGCCCACTAACCTTAACATTTATCTTCTACACCCCCACTGTTTAACATTTCTCACCTCCTGGCCTTCCCATCCTGTTTTTTTCTAACAATGTTTTTCCTATGCTTCAGCTGAACTTTTCTCTTCCTAAATATCTCCTCTAAGCTGTCTCCTGACAGTAACTAATGATTATATTGAATTCATGTTTCAATGACTGTATGAATATGTCTTTTCTTTATTTGATTTTAATTATGACTAGTAAATATTTGTAAAATTTTATACTGATGTTAATACTTGTCAAACAATGACTCTGTAATGTTCTATTGAACTGTATAATTTACTGGAGCTTTTCTCCCCAGGCCTCCGCTGAAAAAGGGCTATTTCAGCTCAGTCGGACTATTCCTGGTCAACAAATGTAAAATAAATAAATAATAAAAATGTTTAATTAACAATGCAGCTTATTGTGCTATGATAGTAAATCATGTTAGCATAGCTGCAAGGTGGGACAATGTTAATGAAGTCACGGGCCAGTGCTCCGGATAGTATTCCAAATACCCAAAATCCTAAATCTGAAATGGGGGGGTCTAGGTATCCCGGGTGCAGACATTCACAGAAAAATAATTAATTCAGAAATACAGAGTAATCATAGAAGGTACAGAGTCCAGCAAGCAATTGAAATGATGAACAAATATTATTAACTGAGGAGAAAGGCAAATGTGGATTAAATTTAGCAATAAATGGGGGGGGGGGTAGCAGGTGAGAAGGTAGAGAGGAAGCAGGAGTGATGTAGGGGAGGGGAAAATGTAGGTGATGTGTCCAGTGTAAAAGCATTTGCAGTCTGATTTGTGATGGAGGTGTCTTCTAAATTGTGCTCTAAAAGCGGGGAATGATGAGTTTTAGTTTGGTGAAGGGGGAGATATTTCCAAAATTTGAGAGCAAGAATGGAGAACGAGTAGACATCACAGTGCAGCTTGGTATGAGGGTTCTGGTGTGAGGGAAGGAGTAGACATCACAGTGCAGTTTGGTATGAGGGTTGTGGTGTAAGGGAAGGAGTAGACATCACAGTGCAGTTAGGTATGAGGGTTCTGGTGTAAGGGAAGGCGTAGACATCACAGTGAAGTTTGGTATGAGGGTTCTGGTGTGAGGGAAGGAGTAGACATCACAGTGCAGTTTGATATGAGGGTTCTGGAGTAAGGGAAGGAGTAGACATCACACTGCAGTTTGGTATGAGGGTTCTGGTGAAATGGAAGGAGTAGACATCACAGTGCAGTTTGGTATGAGGGTTCTGGTGTGAGGGAAGGAGTAGACATCACAGTGCAGCTTGGTATGAGGGTTCTGGTGTGAGAAAGGAGTAGACATCACAGTGCAGTTTGGTATGAGGGTTCTGGTGTAAGGGAAGGAGTAGACATCACGGTGCAGTCTGGTATGAGGGTTCTGGTGTAAGGGAAGGAGTAGACATCACAGTGCAGTTTGGTATGAGGGTTCTGGTGTGAGGGAAGGAGTAGACATCACAGTGCAGCTTGGTATGAGGGTTCTGGTGTGAGAAAGGAGTAGACATCACAGTGCAGTTTGGTATGAGGGTTCTGGTGTAAGGGAAGGAGTAGACATCACAGTGCAGTTTGGTATGAGGGTTCTGGTGTAAGGGAAGGAGTAGACATCACAGTGCAGTTTGGTATGAGGGTTCTGGTGTAAGGGAAGGAGTAGACATCACAGTGCAGTTTGGTATGAGGGTTCTGGTGTGGGGGAAGGAGTAGACATAACAGTGCAGTTTGGTATGAGGGTTCTGGTGTAAGGGAAGGAGTAGACATCACAGTGCAGCTTGGTATGAGGGTTCTGGTGTAAGGGAAGGAGTAGACATCACAGTGCAGTTTGGTATGAGGGTTCTGGTGTGAGGGAAGGAGTAGAGATCACAGTGCATCTTGGTATGAAGGTTCTGGTGTGAGGGAAGGAGTAGACATCACAGTGCAGTTTGGTATGAGGGTTCTGGTGTGAGGGAAGGAGTAGACATCACAGTGCAGTTTGGTATGAGGATTCTGGTGTAAGGGAGGGAGTAGACATCACAGTGCAGTTTGGTATGAGGGTTCTGGTGTAAGGTGGTTAATTAGGAGACATTGTGGAGGTTGTACGGAGTGTTTTACTTATGGAGATTGGCAGCAAGAGGCATGAAGGCACCTATCCCAGCCTCGTAATTGGCCTTGTTTGATTTAATTAGTCCTCTAAGTTTCCTGTTTAGTTTTATTAGTGATCTCTTGTCATTATGAGAGTCGCTCTTTCTGACTAACCATGACTTTTCTCCATTTGTTATATACCCTGTTAAGATCAAGATTCCCCCAGAGTGGTTTGCTATTGGGGTTTGTTTTGTGCTTACTTCTGGTAGGTACAGTATGCTCTATGCAGCCATGTATGTGTCTATACAGTGTGTCTGTGAACAATTCTAAATAGGCTGTTGTGAACTCTAGGTGGGCTGGGCAGTGAATTTTGACAAACTGTTGCTTAATAGAATGTAGTTTCTTTAGAGTAGTTTTAACTGTAACATTTTTTGCTGGGTTTTCCAATCTGATATTTATTTCGAATGAGACAGCTTTGTGATCCAACTTCAGTAGTGAGTATGTGAGATGGGGGCATGGAAAATCACTGTCTCATACTGCAGAAAACAAGGTCCAGTATGTTTACATCTCTGGTTGAAGTGCACACTAACTGGTCAAGGGCTTGTATTCAATATAAAGTCTAGGAAATGTGTCTGCAAATCGGTAGCAGTCTATGTTTCCCACTCTATAGATGGGTAGTTAAAGGCTCCAATTAACATAGTGTTGGTTGGATGGAGAGTGCCTCCAATATGTCTAGATAAGAGTTGTGGAATTCTTGAG
Organism: Protopterus annectens; assembly: GCF_019279795.1. Classification (NCBI taxonomy): domain Eukaryota; kingdom Metazoa; phylum Chordata; order Ceratodontiformes; family Protopteridae; genus Protopterus; species Protopterus annectens. The sequence goes on along the minus strand of NC_056726.1, from coordinate 1,072,485,524 downwards.
ATATAGATGGTGAGTTATACATTGCTAAGATATGGTAAGGTACTCGAATGTGGATGAACTCCAGGGTACCATACTGTTGAACCAACTTTGACATATACTTGTTGCCAGTACTGGTTGAGACATCTTCACTTTTAGTCTGTCTGTGCAGGTGATGTCTTAATGTGTGAAAGGCGCTGTAGCCTTGAACTGCCAGAGTACTTTCGGTGACTTTAAACCATTTTTTGTTAATGACACACATGCGTACATTCTCAAGTGTGAGGACAGCTTGTAGGGTGTGGTGTTTCCTTGTTAATGTGCCTAGCACTGAGCAGTAAAATCTTTAGTTTCCTTTGGATTTTATTTGCTACATTGCTGGTTTATCACATTGGCATTGCCTAAAAAAGGCTTTAAGGGGGTGGATCCAATTTTAGCCAAAGTCCAAAAGCCCGCAGGGACAGGTGGAGGCCATCTTTTGCAAAATAACATGTTTTTTGAACTATGCCCTCCAAGGCTGAAGGATATTGAACCCCCCTGGGTTCACAACAGAAACTAAACCAACTGTTAAAGCCAATCATTTTTTGCTCATACTGTGGCATCATCCTTGCTGAAGAGCACACACCTGCCTGTGACACAAAGTCATGGAGGTCTATTTATTATTTAACTGCATTTACTAACATTTGTTTGATATTTATTTATTTGAATGTCATTCTTTACTAAAGTGCTTTGTGCTACACTACTATAAAGTTGAAATTTGTTGTGAGACGTTATACCTACCACATGATTTTTTTTCTATTTATCAAAATTATGTTGCTCATCAGATACTTGATATGCTTATATACAGAGAGCCTCTGGGAAACATTGTATATTCCTATAAATGTGATTTATAATCCCTGATGCATTATGTATGATTATATCAAATTGTGTGAACTTTGACTAAACATTCTTGCATTAATCTGTGACTCACATTCAGTCAATATCTGCAATCAGTCAATACGATCAGTGTAAGTAAAAATAAATAAACAAATAAATGTGAGTTACCTGACATGGCACGTTGTACTTATCTAAGTTATGAGAAGAAATTCTAAGTCTGAAGGAAATAAATACTTAGTCACAAAGTATTCAGTACTGTGCACCAATTACATACTGTTCTTGTTTACTTCAAAGCTTGGAAAATGCACTTTAACTTTTATTTCACCATGTTTACCATTTAGTTTTGTTCTCTGGTTCAAGACATTTACGAGTTTCCACAGATGTTTGTAATGTTGGAAGGAGTAGAAATCACAGTGCAGTTTGGTATGAGGGTTCTGGTGTAAGGGAAGGAGTAGACATCACAGTGCAGTTTGGTATGAGGGTTCTGGTGTGAGGGAAGGAGTAGACATCACAGTGCAGCTTGGTATGAGGGTTCTGGTGTGAGAAAGGAGTAGACATCACAGTGCAGTTTGGTATGAGGGTTCTGGTGTAAGGGAAGGAGTAGACATCACAGTGCAGTTTGGTATGAGGGTTCTGGTGTGAGGGAAGGAGTAGACATCACAGTGCAGTTTGGTATGAGGGTTCTGGTGTGAGGGAAGGAGTAGACATCACAGTGCAGTTTGGTATGAGGGTTCTGGTGTGAGGGAAGGAGTAGACATCACAGTGCAGTTTGGTATGAGGTTTCTGGTGTGAGGGAAGGAGTAGACATCACAGTGCAGTTTGGTATGAGGGTTCTGGTGTGAGGGAAGGAGTAGACATCACAGTGCAGCTTGGTATGAGGGTTCTGGTGTGAGGGAAGGAGTAGACATCACAGTGCAGTTTGGTATGAGGGTTCTGGTGTAAGGGAAGGAGTAGACATCACACTGCAGTTTGGTATGAGGGTTCTGGTGTGAGGGAAGGAGTAGACATCACAGTGCAGTTTGGTATGAGGGTTCTGGTGTGAGAAAGGAGTAGACATCACAGTGCAGTTTGGTATGAGGGTTCTGGTGTAAGGGAAGGAGTAGACATCACAGTGCAGTTTGGTATGAGGGTTCTGGTGTAAGGGAAGGAGTAGACATCACAGTGCAGTTTGGTATGAGGGTTCTGGTGTAAGGGAAGGAGTAGACATCACAGTGCAGTTTGGTATGAGGGTTCTGGTGTGAGGGAAGGAGTAGACATCACAGTGCAGTTTGGTATGAGGGTTCTGGTGTAAGGGAAGGAGTAGACATCACAGTGCAGCTTGGTATGAGGGTTCTGGTGTAAGGGAAGGAGTAGACATCACAGTGCAGTTTGGTATGAGGGTTCTGGTGTGAGGGAAGGAGTAGACATCACAGTGCAGCTTGGTATGAGGGTTCTGGTGTGAGGGAAGGAGTAGACATCACAGTGCAGTTTGGTATGAGGGTTCTGGTGTGAGGGAAGGAGTAGACATCACAGTGCAGTTTGGTATGAGTGTTCTGGTGTAAGGGAAGGAGTAGACATCACAGTGCAGTTTGGTATGAGGGTTCTGGTGTAAGGGGGTTAATTAGGAGACATTGTGGAGGTTGTACGGAGTGTTTTACTTATGGAGATTGGCAGCAAGAGGCATGAAGGCACCTATCCCCACCTCGTAATTGGCCTTGTTTGATTTAATTAGTCCTCTAAGTTTCCTGTTTAGTTTTATTAGTGATCTCTTGTCATTATGAGAGTCGCTCTTTCTGACTAACCATGACTTTTCTCCATTTGTTATATACCCTGTTAAGATCAAGATTCCCCCAGAGTGGTTTGTTATTGGGGTTTGTTTTGTGCTTACTTCTGGTAGGTACAGTAAGCTTTATGCAGCCATGTATGTGTCTAAACAGTGTGTCTGTGAACAATTCTACATAAGCTGTTGTGAACTCTAGGTGGGCTGGGCAGTGAATTTTGACAAACTTTTGCTTAATAGAATGTAGTCTGCTTTAGAGTAGTTTTAACTGTAACATTTTTTGCTGGGTTTTCCAATCTGATATTTATTTCGAATGAGACAGCTTTGTGATCCAACTTCAGTAGTGAGTATGTGAGATGGGGGCATGGAAAATCACTCTCCCATACTGCAGAGAACAAGGTCCAGTATGTTTACATCTCTGGTTGAAGTGCACACTAACTGATCAAGGGCTTGTATTCATAATAAAGTCTAGGAAATGTGTCTGCAAATCAGTAGCAGTCTATGTTTCCCAGTCTATAGATGGGTAGTTAAAGGCTCCAATTAACATAGTGTTGGTTGGATGGAGAGTGCCTCCAGTATGTCTAGATAAGAGTTGTGGAATTCTTGAGATATAGATGGTGAGCTATACCTTGCTAAGATATGGTAAGGGACTCGAATGTGGATGAACTCCAGGGTACCATACTGTTGAACCAACTTTGACATATACATGTTGCCAGTACTGATTGAGACATCTTCACTTTTAGTCTGTCTGTGCAGGTGATGTCTTAATGTGTGAAAGGCGCTGTAGCCTTGTACTGCCAGAGTACTTTCTGTGGCTTTAAACCATTTTTTGTTAATGACACACATGCGTACATTCTCAAGTGTGAGGACAGCTTGTAGGGTGTGGTGTTTCCTTGTTAATGTGCCTAGCATTGAGCAGTAAAATCTTTAGTTTCCTTTGGATTTTATTTGCTACATTGCTGGTTTATCACATTGGCATTGCCTAAAAAAGGCTTTAAGGGGGTGGATCCAATTTTAGCCAAAGTCCAAAAGCCTGCAGGGACAGGTGGAGGCCATCTTTTGCAAAATAACAGGTTTTTTGAACTATGACCTCCAAGGCTGAAGGATATTGAACCCCCCTGTGTTCACAACAGAAACTAAACCAACTGTTAAAGCCAATCATTTTTTGCTCATACTGTGGCATCATCCTTGCTGTAGAGCACCCACCTGCCTGTGACACAAAGTCATAGAGGTCCATTTATTATTTAACTGCTTTTACTAACATTTATTTAATATTTATTTATTTGAATGTCATTCCTTACTAAAGTGCTTTGTGCTACACTACTATAAAGTTAATTTTTGTTGTGAGAAGTTATACCTACCACATGATTTTTTTCTATTTATCAAAATTATGTTGCTCATCAGATATCTGATATGCTTATATACAGAGAGCCTCTGGGAAACATTGTATATTCCCATAAATGTGATTTATAATCCCTGATGCATTATGTATAATTATATCAAATTGGGTGAATTTGACTTAACATTCTTGCATTAATCTGTGACTCACATTCAGTCAATATCTGCAATCAGTCAATACGATCAGTGTAAGTAAAAATAAATAAACAAATAAATGTGAGTTACCTGACATGGCACGTTGTACTTATCTAAGTTATAAGAAGAAATTCTAAGTCTGAAGGAAATAAATACTTAGTCACAAAGTATTCAGTACAGTGCACCAGTTACATACTGTTCTTGTTTACTTCAAAGCTTGTAAAATGCACTTTAACTTTTATTTCACCATGTTTACCATTTAGTTTAGTTCTCTGGTTCAAGACATTTACTAGTTTCCACAGTTGTTTGTAATGTCGTAACATGCTACATATGTGAATAATTAAAAAAGTAGCTCAGTTGATGGTGTTATTGTACTACAGTGTACTTACGGTTCAGCACTAAATTAAAAGGAAGACTTAATTCTGTAGTCCGATACTGGCGAGAGTCTGCACTGTAGACATTGCATTGACAGGTGTAGTTCGCTTCATGCTGTGTTGTAGCACTTTCAATGGCATACTGGATCCCAGACAAGGACCCGGAAGAATCTAGGTTGGTTTTATAGAGCCCACAATCGGTTAATCTGTATCTGTTGCTGCTGCTCCTGCATTCGATAGTCACTTTACTGCCAAGACGAATCTGTCCTTGTGGTATCACACGTATTTCCAAATATGCTACATGTAACATAAGCAAACCAAATGATTTTAACTAAACAATACAATAGCAGCTGGATCTATACATGATCAGTTCATTTTTAAAGAATGTCAGCAAAAACATATCAATTTCTGCAAGTAAACTGCAAAACCAAACATAAAAAACTCTCAATTTTCAGATCTGAGAAGCAAACAAGTAGCATAATGATAAAGGTGCACTTTGTACTGGTTTCTACACAGAATAAATGTGTACTCTGTGTACATACTCTGTGTACAGAACAGTGGTGTCAGTACAGACTCTGTGTACAGAACAGTGGTGTCAGTACAGACTCTGTGTACAGAACAGTGGTGTCAGTGCAGACTCTGTGTACAGAATAGTGGTGTCAGTACAGACACTGTGTACAGAACAGTGGTGTCAGTACAGACTCTGTGTACAGAACAGTGGTGTCAGTGCAGACTCTGTGTACAGAACAGTGGTGTCAGTGCAGACTCTGTGTACAGAACAGTGGTGTCAGTACAGACTCTGTGTACAGAACAGTGGTGTCAGTGCAGACTCTGTGTACAGAACAGTGGTGTCAGTGCAGACTCTGTGTACAGAACAGTGGTGTCAGTACAGACACTGTGTACAGAACAGTGTTGTCAGTGCAGACTCTGTGTACAGAACAGTGGTGTCAGTACAGACTCTATGTACAGAACAGTGGTGTCAGTGCAGACTCTGAGTACAGAACAGTGGTGTCAGTAGAGACTGTGTACAGAACAGTGGTGTCAGTACAGACTCTGTGTACAGAACAGTGGTGTCAGTGCAGACTCTGTGTACAGAACAGTGGTGTCAGTAGAGACTGTGTACAGAATAGTGGTGTCAGTACAGACACTGTGTACAGAACAGTGGTGTCAGTACAGACTCTGTGTACAGAACAGTGGTGTCAGTAGAGACTGTGTACAGAATAGTGGTGTCAGTACAGACACTGTGTACAGAACAGTGGTGTCAGTACAGACTCTGTGTACAGAACAGTGGTGTCAGTAGAGACTGTACAGAACAGTGGTGTCAGTACAGACTATGTGTACAGAACAGTGGTGTCAATGCAGACTCTGTGTACAGAACAGTGGTGTCAGTAGAGACTGTGTATAGAATAGTGGTGTCAGTACAGACTCTGTGTACAGAACAGTGGTGTCAGTAGAGACTGTGCACAGAATAGTGGTGTCAGTGCAGACTCTGTGTACAGAACAGTGGTGTCAGTAGACTGTGTATAGAATAGTGGTGTCAGTACAGACTCTAGGTACAGAATAGTGTTGTCAGTAGAGACTCTGCTTACAGAATAGTGGTGTCAGTACAGACTCAGTGTACAGAATAGTGGTGTCAGTACAGACTCAGTGTACAGAAAGTACAGTTTTGTACCTACCATAAATGTAGATGTTCGAGTGCTAATACAGCTGCAGTTATCACAGATGGGTTTTCTGCCGTCAGGCGGTCCCTCGGTCGGCCGAATTCCAAAGTCTTGGTCCGGCGTCGGTTGTCATCGCTTTCTGTTCTGACGTCAGTGAGGCCAGAGTATATAAGACACAGCTGATGCCATGTTCTTCAGTCTTTCTTGCCCCAGATGTCAGGTGTCCCCAGAAGGAAGGCAATACATAAATTATGCTTATATGAATACACAAGCAATGCAATATAATCCAAAATCAGTGGTAGCAAGCAAATAAACCATAGAAGGATAACCCTGTCAGGTTGTATGAAGAGGTTGTTAGGCCCCATGCCTTTACCAAATGGGGAAGGAGGGAGGGAAACCTGTACTGCAGCTGTATTAGCACTCAAACATCTACATTTATGGTAGGTACAAAACTGTACTATGTTCATCGTGCATACAGCTGCAGTAATCACAGATGGGTAGAGTCCCAAAGCTACGCACAGGGTGGTAGGTACTAGGAGGAACTGGGTTGAGCCAGAATGCCCTGCAAAACAGCAGTGGCAAAACCTGCTCATGTTCTGGAATATAAGGGCAGGTGGTAGTGTTTTGTGAAGGTATGTACAGAACTCCAAGTGGCTGCCTCCAAAATATCTTTGTTAGGAACTCCTCTGAGGAAGGCTGTAGAGGTAGCTGCGGCCCTGGTGGAGTGTGATCTGATACCTGTAGGAACAGCTTTCCCATGATAGGAATAACAAAACCGTATGCAGTGGCCTATCCACTTTGAAATAGTCTGCTTGGAAACTGGCTTCCCTTGAGCCCCTACAGCATAGGACACAAAGAGTTGTTCTGATTTCCTGAAGGACTTTGTTCTGTCCAAATAGTATCGTAGCTGCCTATGAATGTCTAAAGAATGTAGCAGCCTTTCCCCTTTGTTTTGAGGATTGGGGTAAAAGGTAGGGAGGTGTATGGCTTGATTTAAAGCTACCCTGGATACCACTTTAGGCATAAATGATGGGTTGGTACGAAGGGAAACCCTGTCCTGATGGAAAATGAGAAAGGGCTGCACCGCCATGAGGGCCTGTAGTTCCGAAACTCTCCGAGCTGAAGTGATAGCCAGAAGGAAGGCAGTTTTCCAGGACAAATATTGCAAATCTGTTGAAGCAGCTGGTTCAAAAGGAGGCAATGTTAATTTTTCTAGTATGTAATTAAGATCCCAGGCTGGTATTGGTTGTTTCCTTGGTGGCCTTATATTCTTAGCCCCTCTGAGGAACTGTCGTAAGAGTGGGTGAGAAAATAAAGGTGAAGGATCCATGTTGAATTCTGCAGAAATGGCTGAGGCATGGATTTTTATGGAAGAAAATGAAAGTCCACTATTCAGCAGCTCAGCTAGATACTGTAATACCTGAGGCAAGTTCAGTTTTCTAGGGTCCTGGCCTTTTTTCTCACTCCAAATACAGAACCGCTTCCATTTTTCGGAGTAAGCTTTTCTAGTAGATGGCCTTCTGGCCTCCAAAATGACATCCTGCACCTCCTTGGAGAGTAGGGTCTGTTGTGGTGTTAAGGAATTTTCCATGCAGCGAGATTGAGTGTTTTCAGCTGACTGTGAAGAGTTTTGTAGTTGTGCTGAGTCAGCAGAAGAGCCATTAGAGGCAGGGACCAGGGAGGAGTATGTGCTAGGCTCCTTAGCAGTGGGTACCAGTGTTGCATTGGCCAATCTGGAGCAATCAGTATCATCTTCGGTCTGTCTGCTCTTGCTTTCAGAAGCACCTTGGGCAGAAGAGGCAGAGGTGGGAATGCGTAAACTGTCCATGCTGTCCAACTGAATGAAAAGGCGTCCACTCTCCAGGCCTTTGGATGAAAGGTCCTCGAACAAAACTTTTCCAATTGATGATTCCTGTGGGAGGCAAAAAGATCTATGTCTGGTCTCCCCCACGCTTGGATTATTTCTGTAAACACCTGAGGATGCAACTTCCATTCGTGTGGATCTGTCATATTTCTGCTTAAATTGTCTGCCAGTGTGTTTTCCAATCCTGGCAGGTACTGTGCTTGAAGTTCGATTTGCCATTCCAGAGCCAAGTTCCAAAGAGTCATGGCTAGTCTGCACAAGGGGTATGAATGTGTTCCTCCTTGTTTGTTTATGTACCACATTACTGTGGTGTTGTCTGTTCTTATCAGTAATATTCCTGGATGCAGGGAGTCCTTGAAAGCTGTAATTGCATTTATTACTGCTAGCATTTCTTTTTGATTGATGTGAAGGTGCTTTTCCTTTTGGGACCATTTGCCCTGGATGCACCTGTCCATCATGTGCGCCCCCCAGGCGTAATCTGAGGCGTCTGTTGTAATAACTTGCTTTGCTTGAGGCTTGCAGAATGGGAGGCCTGTGTTTGCTTGACATGCTTGGGCCCACCATAGAAATTCCTTTTGCAAACATGGGATTATTGGTATTATTGTTTCCAAACGGTGACTGTGTTGAGACCATAGGTTTTTTAGGTACCATTGAAGTTTCCTCATATGCAGCTTTGCACATGGGATTAAAAGAATGCAAGATGCTATGAATCCCAGAGCCTGCAGGATTTTCCTTGCAGTAAGCCTGGTACTTTTTGCTAGTATTTTGAAGTACTGAGATAGTTGCCCCTGTTTCTCTGGCGTAAGGTAGGCCATCTGGGTGTTTGTGTCCAAGTTGGCACCCAGGAAAGTTATTTTCTGAGATGGTGTTAGCCTTGATTTCTCTTTGTTGATTGTGTATCCCAGAGAATGCAGTAACCGTGTCACATATGCCAGATGTTCCAGAAGTATGTGCTTGCTGTCCGCTCGGATCAGGCAGTCATCCAGATAAGGGTAAATTTGTATCCCTTGAAGTCTACAGTAGGCAATCACTGATGCCAGGCACTTTGTGAATACTCTGGGCGCAGTAGATAAGCCAAAGGGCAATGCAGAGAATTGATAGTGGATTGAACCTGCAAGAAATCTGAGGTATCTTCTGCAACTTTGTCTGATTGGGATATGCAGGTATGCCTCCTTGAGGTCCAATGTTACCAGCCAAAACTCCTTGCCCAGCATGGGAAGAAGTTGCTGTAATGTGAGCATCTTTAATTTTGGTACGAGTAGAAATGTGTTTAGGATGGATAAGTCTAAATTGGGTCTCCAGTTGGTTCCTTTCCTTGGTACCAGAAAAAGTCTTGAATAAAAACCTTGACCTTGTTCGTGAGTCAGTACCTCTTGAATAGCTCTCATGCTTATGAGCTTTGAAATTTGTAGTTGTGCCTCTGCCCTTTGATTCTGTGGCAGGTTTGGCATGCCTCTCATTTTTGGAAGAGTGTGAAATTGAAATTTGTAACCTCTGTTTATAATGTCCAGGATCCATTTGTCTGTTGTGACAATATGCCAATTGTCTGCAAATAATGCTAGTTTTCCTCCCAAAGGTGCTGCCAGCTGAGACGTGCTTGGCATGGAAATGAGGGAGTCATTGGGTTTGCTTCCTGTATTGTTGGGCACTGTCCTCGCCACCTCTTGGTGCTGGAGTTTGCCATTGTCGGACTCTATATGATCCTTGTGATTGCCCTCTGCCCCTTGTGCATCTGTATCTACCTCTATGGGGCTTGTCAGTGGCTGGAAAGGATCAGTTTTTTGAAGGCCAGTTTCTGCTAAAACGTGGTGGTTGGACCTGTAAAAAGGCTTTGACAGTTTGCATAAATTTGGCTTTTTCTTCCATTTTCCGTAGTATCTCCTCAGTATTAGTACCAAACAGCACATCCTTTTGTAAAGGAGCATCTAGAAGTTTAGCTTTCACATGATCCAGCAAGTTTTGTTCTCTAAGCCAGGCATGTCTGCGAATGACTGATCCTGTAGCAGCCGCTCTACTTGAGGCCTCTAGGGCATCATAACCACATTGTAAAGTGTGTTTACCCACTTGCTCTGCACTATGCATCATATCCTGTAACTCCTTCAAATCTGGTTGTTCAGGTTGAGACATTTTATTCCTTAATTGTGATAACAGGAACTGTTGATATTTAAGCATATGAAACTGACAATTTAAGGCCCTCATGGCTAGGGTGTCCGAGGTATATACCTTTTTTCCCCACCTTTCTAAAGATCTTGACTCCCTTTCCGCAGGAAGTGGATTCTTGGCAGTGGAGGCCTTCAATCCCTTGGGGCCTTGTGAAATGGTTTCAGGGTCAGCATTATGGCTTTTGAAGAGAAATTGGTGAGAGTTAGGTACTCTATAGTACCTATCAGGTTTGACTGGTGCAGGAGGCAGGGAATCCGGGTTGAGGCAAGCCTCCGAATAAACATCATCAAGTATGTCCCAAAACAGGGGGTATCGTCAGAGGTCTGTGTTGAGGTAACAAAAGAAATTCCCTAAGTCTCTTCTTGGAATCTGAAAAGTCTTGGCCTTCCCAATGGAAGTGTTCCCTCAAGGTGTGCAAGGTTTCCCCAAAGGAGAAATCCTCAGGAGGGGATACAGAAGGAATGGACTGCTCTGCATCCGAATCCTCAAAAGGGGAGTAAGAATGTTCCTCTACATCAGAATGTTCTGATAAAATGGATCCCTGATCAGAAGAGGGAGAATCTTCCTCCACTCTGGGTCTCTTGTCTGGAGGGGGTTGAGAACCTCTGATAAGAGTAATTAAATCCTCAGCCATTTTAAGCATCTGCTTTGTAGGCATGGGACCTGGAGATGAGCCCTGTGCAATAGGCCTCTTGGGATGCCTGGCTGCTTTGGATTTAGTAAAGGCCTTAATAGAAAAAGAAGATGAGGGTCTAAAGACACCATGGGTGGAGGTGGACCTGTCCACATTAGTAGGCTCAACATTAGCAAAGGCTTCGGTGGTTGTAGTCTGGGAAAGGGCCGAGGACCCAGCGGTCTCGGGTACAGAGGACACCACCAAAGGAGTGTCTTCGGTAGTCAGGGACTGCAAAGGCGTCTCGCTGAGAACCGGACCACGTGTAGCCTGTTTTGGTGTGGTGTTGGCGGGGACCGTGGGCCTCGCGTGTCGGTCCTTATCCTTGCGTTTTTTCGACAAAACGGTAGTCGGAGTGTCCGACGACATTTTATAATCAAAAGCTTTACCAAAATAGTGTTGGGCGAACTCCACCCGACGCTTAATAGTGCGTTTATTGAAGGTAGTGCAAAAGCGACAGCCCGAGATGTCGTGGTCTGGGCCTAAACAAGGTATGCAGAGGGAATGGAAATCCTTATGCGGTATTTGCTTCCCACAAGAAATACAATTATTAACTTTTTCTGACATTGGTCTGAGGCAAGAAAAGTTTCCCCAACGGATTACTTAGCTTTAATGAAGACTTCGGTTTCCAAATTTTTCGTAATTCAGGATCTGGCCAACCGGCACTTGCGAACTGGTTCTGCTTCGGGCACCGCGTGGCAAAAAAGACTGGAGAACATGGCGTCGGCTGTGTCTTATATACTCTGGCCTCACTGATGTCAGAACAGAAAGCGATGACAACCGATGCCAGACCAAGACTTTGGAATTCGGCCGACCAAGGGACCGCCTGACGGCAGAAAACCCATCTGTGATTACTGCAGCTGTATGCGCGATGAACATCAGTGGTGTCAGTACAGACTCTAGGTACAGAATAGTGGTGTCAGTGCAGACTCTTTGTACAGAATAGTGGTGTCAGTGCAGACGCTAGGTACAAAATAGTGGTGTCAGTACAGACACTATGTACAGAATAGTGTTGTCAGTACAGACTCTGTGTACAGAACAGTGGTGTTAGTACAGACTCTATGTACAGAATAGTGGTGTCAGTACAGACACTGTGTACAGAACAGTGGTGTCAGTACAAACTCTGTGTACAGAACAGTGGTGTCAGTACAGACACTATGTATAGAATAGTGGTGTCAGTACAGACTCTGTGTACAGAACAGTGGTGTCAGTACAGATTCTAGGTACAGAATAGTGCTCAGTGCAGACTCTATATACAGAATAGCGGAGCCAGTACAGACACTATGTACAGAATAGTGGTGTCAGTACAGACTATGTATAGAATAGTGGTGTCAGTACAGACACCATTACAGAACAGTGGTGTCAGTACAGACTCTGTGTACAGAACAGTGTTGTCAGTACAGACTCTGTGTACAGAACAGTGGTGTCAGTACAGACTCTGTGTACAGAACAGTGGTGTCAGTACAGACTCTATGTACAGAATAGTGTTGTCAGTACAGACTCTGTGTACAGAATAGTGGTGTTAGTACAGACACTATGTACAGAATAATGGTGTCAGTACAGACTCTGTGTACAGAACAGTGGTGTCAGTACAGATTCTAGGTACAGAATAGTGGTGTCAGTGCAGACTCTATATACAGAATAGCGGAGCTAGTACAGACACTATGTACAGAATAGTGGTGTCAGAACAGACTATGTATAGAATAGTGGTGTCAGTACTGACACCATGTACAGAACAGTGGTGTCAGTACAGACTCTGTGTACAGAATAGTGTTGTCAGTACAGACACTTTGTATAGAATAGTGTTGTCAGTACAGACACTATGTACAGAATAGTGGTGTCAGTACAGACTCTGTGTACAGAACAGTGGTGTTAGTACAGACTCTATGTACAGAATAGTGGTGTCAGTACAGACTCTATGTACAGAATAGTGGTGTCAGTACAGAAGAAATTTTTTTTGAGTGGGCATGGTATCTTTTTATACAATGTGAAAATATCAAACCAGTAGTAACACCTACAAATGTTTCTTAACAGAAAATTGAACATACGATAACAGTAGATGTTCAAATAATTACTACTGCAGTAGCCTTAGCTATATGGGTTATATCTTGTCAAGGATATAACAACTAGCCAGCTTCCAAAGCATCAGGGTACCATCCACATGCACAAAATGTCAAACAGCTCAAACTGAGCTGACTAAAAACAAGTTTGTGTGCAAAGCCCTTCAAATCTCTCCTGCCTCCATGTTATGACCCTCAAGTCAGCCAGATTAGCTGACTGAAATGGAACAAGTGCTAGCTGCTGTAAGACCAAATTAAGATCCCATGGAGGGGTCAATGGTTTTCTTGAAGGCCTCTTATGCAAAAGCCCTTTTAATAACATTTTGACATGTGACTGTGTTAAAAGAGTAGGATCCATGGAGAGATGTGTTGAAATGACTGATAAATGAACCTTGATAGAGGATAAACAGACGTCATTGTACAGTAACTCACACAATTGTAAAACCAGAGAACAAGTTATGGTTCTCCATTCATTTGGAAATGGCCAGTGGGAATGACCACAAGCTTCCTCATAAACTGGATCCACTCACACAAGAAAATGGGTGATTTGGTTCTGGTTATGTTGTCACCATCTAGAAACCTTTTCCATTTCCCAGTGTATGATCTTCTACTAGCAGGCTTTCTTGTGTCCATTTAACCTGCACATCCTCAGTAAATATGTGCCTAAAACTAATTAAAACCTTATCATCCAGACAGGAAACTGAATAGGAATGATGTTGTCATGTAGCAAACACCCCTTTTCTTGTGTGAGTAGATCCAGTTTGTGAGAAAGCTTGTGGTCATTCCCAGTGGCCATTTCCAAAACAAGAAAGAACCATAATTGCCTGGGCCAGAAGGGAGTCAACACAATGATCTTGGGGGATTCATTCTGTATCTTCAGAAATAACTTGTATATCAGTGAAAAGGGTGGAAAACCATACAGGGACATTCCCTTCCAATGAAAAGAAAAGGGACTTGTATTCCAGGTCTTTTGCATGACGTCCTGCAACTGAATCTTTCCAAATGATTTTCAAAGAGGAGGCAAAGAGGTTCACTTGAGGAACTCCCCACAGATGGATCAAATCTTAGAAGGTGGTGATTTAGTTTAAAGAGATAGCCAAGGAAGAGACAGTGATAGAAGTAAGGAAGTGAGTGATGGGAGAATAGTAAGCAGATGAATGGGTATTTGTTCACATGTTGAGATAGTGTTTGGACAGAAAGTCTTTCTGAATGGTTTTGAAAGGTGGGAGGGTGCTAAACTGATGGATACAGATCAGGAGTGCCAGAGGGTCTATATCAGAAGAATGAACTTTCAAAAGTTCGACTCTGATATGGTTGACACCATATGAGTGAACTTTTGAAAGCTGGAAGGTTTTAACGGAGATCTCCGTAGAGAAGATTTCCATTTACTACACTTGTAGTGCGATCTGGGAGTTGCTATATTTAAAACATTCAGGTAGGTTTTTTTGTTTATTATTTATTTTTTATGAGGTATTCAAGCTTTTAAAAGTTCACTCATATGGTGTCGATCATATGAGAGTCGAACTTTTACAAGTTCGAGTATCTAATATAGACCCATTCCAGGCCTTGGCAACATTTTATTAGTGCAGAAAATACCAGACAAATTTGATAGGTTTGTGGAAAGACAGGATTTTTGGTCATTGGAATATAATGACTGACTTTAAACATATCTGTCTATAATGTCATTTAGTACTGGATAAACATGTGCATTCTGGGTAATTGTATATGTGGTAAAAACTGTGTATATGTTTGCTGATGGGGTAGTTCTAATCAGTTTAGGCTTTTTAATGCTATACAGTGGTATTTTCTGCAAATTTAGCAACTTTGTTGTAGCATTGTTCAAGTTTTAATTTTTGTGATGCCAGAATGTTAATAAGGATGGGAACGCCATATAGAAGTGTGGGAGGAGATAAGTAGTGGCAAGTGTAGCTTTAGTTGTGTCAATGAGAAAGATGTTGATTCTATACAGCAACATTAATTTTTGATGAGTTTTTCTTATGCAATTTTGTATATGCAGATCTAATTAAGATTGTCATGCTCAATAATTTGTTATGAAAAGTGACTTCTTTGGTTCTATTATCAAGAGAGAGAGGACTTCACATTTTATTTAATTTTTTTGTGGACAGGGATTTGGGGAAAAAAGTAGCAGTTTTTTTTACAGTTGAGCTTGAGTTGTGAGTTACAAATCCATTTTTCAGTTGCTCTTAAAGCTTCCTCAATAATGTTTTGGTGGTGTACAATGTTGTCAGACGTGCAAATGAATGTGAAGTCATCTGTGTGCTATATTAGGAAGTTTTGTTCTGTGGATGTGTGGAGGATGTTGTTGAGAATGTTAAAGAGGATGGGATGAAGGATAGAGCCTTGTGGTACACCAGCAGTGACTGGGAGGTATGGAGATAGGGTGGTGTGCCATTTTACAGACTGATATCTATTGGATAGGTAGCTTTTGAACCATAGAAGGGTGGGGTGACACAAAATTTCAAGTAGCAGTTTGCCATGGAAAAGTGTGGTGAAGCCTTTAGACAAGTCTAGAAATAAAGAGGAGACTAGCTGACATTATCTTTAGCTGTATTCACAGTATCAATATAGGTTAGAAGTGCAGTATTAGTACGAAGGGAAGGACAGAGACCATGTTGTGTGAGGACAGGAGTTCTTCCTGCAAGAGATAGTTTAGCAATTGTTTTTTGAATTCATGCTCCAAGTATTTGGGATTAGGGTATAAGATTGCTATAAGTCTAAAGTTGGTAATGTCTTTTGAATTTCCTTTGGCACAGGGATAATGTGTGACTTTGGGAATGTGGTTTTCTTGGATTGATCTATTTATGCGGCTAGAGACAGGGTAGGCAATGCTTTTGTGTGCTATTTTAAGATAGTCACTTGGAACATCATCAGTTAAATAGAGCATAGTTTGAGCTTGTTTAAGATTAGGTTTATATAGGATGTGGGCACAGGTTTAAACATTGTGAAGTTTTAAGATACTATGATGTTTTACATTTTTGCCATTCTGTCCATGTTTTTTCTCTATCCTGAATTAGCAGTCTACTCTTTTTGGATAGGCAACTGCATTATTTGTTTGTAGTCTCTTCCTCTAGAAAGTGCAATTCCATTTCGGATATTTAAAAACTTATATTGAATTAATTTACAGCATCATGTAAGGGGAGGAATTTTGGGAAGTTCCAGTTAATAGATGATATGCTAGTTAATGACCATTTCTGGCTTAAACTTGAAAAGGCTGCGTGCTGTTTTCTAAACATACTGTTTAAGTGGATGTGTGAGATGTCCAGTGGTACACATTGGGAGATACCCACTTATACAGCAGACATTGTACTGGAGCTGCTGTATTTGCTAGGTTCTGATACTAGTATTCAGTCTAATTGGGAATTTGATATCTTGCTATAATGTGTGGCGCTATTAATTAGTTATGTTAAACCAGATAAGTTCACACTAGATGTAGGGGAGTTAGAGTTTATGACCAACCAAATGACAGTCCATCACCTAGTAGTCATTTTCGCATGTGGAGTTGTTATGGCTATCCAATGTAGGATATCTTCCAGAATAGTTGTGTTGTCACCAGGAGGGATGTAAAGAACAATAATACAGATGTAGGTTATCAGCTGGGAACAAAAGTAAATTATTTGCTGCTAGTGTTAATTGGAGGTAAAAAAATAATACGAGATGAAGGATTATTAGGCTTGAGATAGAGTCAGTTATACTGATGATGCCAGGGAAAGGGAACATACATTAATGCGTACATTATCACAGGATCATAAAATCATCGGAGATTACTAGGTCACCAACCCGGAGGTCATCTTAAGCCTGGCCATTTCAACCCAATGTAATACAGTAGAGGTACTAGTCAATATAAAATATTGTATTTACTGATGACTGCCCATGTCCAGGAGAGCTGTGGGCATTATCCCCGGTAAGAATACTGATTATGCTAGGGAAAGGGGCCCATATATTATGGTCTGTGTTATAATGACTAACCCAGGATAAGAGAACCAGATATCAATGTGTAGAATATAATGATAATCTTTAGGGAACTAGCCTATACTTTAATATTTACATTATACAATATACATATTGGGGTTGGGAGGGTGGCCTAATGGTTAAGGTGTTTGCCTTACAAACACAAGGTGCAGGGTTTGAGTCTCACAAGGGATAATTGGTTAAAATGGTAGTTAGCTTACCACCTATGAACCTATACTGTTGATCCTGGGATAAAGGACCCTTATATTAATATGTACATTATACTGATGCTAAAGGTAGGGACTCATGTGTTAATGTCTGCACTATACAGATCAGGCTAAGGGTACAGACCTATACATGAGTATGTACATCCATAGGGATGGGGCCCATATATTGATGCATACATTAAACTGATGGACCCAGAGGAGGTGATCTGTGTAAAATATGTACATAATATTAATGATATTCATGAAAGGACATCATATTTTAACTTGTAGATTGTATGGATAGTCCTTTGTGATGGAACCTGTTTATTACCATTTCATATTAATGAGCCTATGTACTGTTAATACTTAAGGAAGTAACCCATACATTAATATGCACATTACACTGATAATGCCAAGGTTATGGACCCATATATTAATGTGTATGTTAAAATGATAATCCCAGGGTTAGGGACCCATATATTAATGTGTACATTATACTGATTATACCAGGGGAAGGAATGCATATGTTACTGCTTACCTTAAACTGATGATCCTAGGGGATGAGACCCATATATTAATGTGTACATTATACTGATGATCCCAGTGGAAGGGACCCATATATTAATGTGTACAATATACTGATGGTCTCAGGGGAAGGGACACATATAGTAATGTGTACGTTATACTAATGATGATAGGGGAAGGGACCCATATATTAATGTGTACATTATACTGATGAGCCCAGGGGAAGGGAACCATATATTAATGTGTACATTATACTGATGGTCCCAGGGGAAGGGACACATATATTAATGTGTACATTATACTGATGATACCAGGGGAAGGGACCCATATATTAATGTGTAAATTAGACTGATGATCCCAGGCAATGGGACCCATATAATAATGTGTACATTATACTGATGGTCCCAGGAGAAGGGACACATATAGTAATGTGTACATTATACTGATGTTCCATGGGGTGGGACCCATATATATTAATGTGTACAGTATACTGATGATCCCAGGGGAAGAGACCCATATAATAATGTGTACATTATACTGAAGATCCGAGGGAAGGGACCCATATATTAATGTGTACAGTATACTGATGATCCCAGGGGAAGGGACCCATATACTAATGTGTACATTATACTGATGATCCCAGGGGAAGGGGCCCATATATAAATGTGCACATTATACTGATGATCCCGGGGGAAGGGACCCATACATTAATGTATACATTATACTGATGATGTTGGGGGAAGGGGCCCATATATAAATGTGTACATTATACTGTTCAGCCGAGGGAAAGGGTCCCATATATTAATGTGTACATTATACTGATGGTCCCAGGAAAGGGACCCATATATTAATGTGTACATTATACTGATGATGTTAGGGGAAGGGACCCATATATTAATGTGTACATTATACTGATGATCCAAGGGGAAGGGACCCAATATATTAATGTGTACATTATACTTATTATCCCAGGGGAAGGGACCCATATATTACTGTGTACATTATACTGATGATGTCAGGGTAAAGGACACATATATTAATGTGTACATTATACTGATGATCCTTCGGGAAGGGACTCATATATTAATGAGTACATTATATTGATGATCCCAGGGGAAGGGTCCCATATATTAATGTGTACATTACACTGATGGTCCCAGTGGAGGGGACCCATATATATTAATGTGTACATTATACTGATGATAGCAGGGGAAGGACTGCATATGTTTCTTCTTACCTTAAACTGATGATCCCAGGGAAAAGACCTGTCAATTAATTTGTACATTCTACAGAAGGTCCATAATTTAATGTTCACACTTTAGTGATGATGCTAGGGAAAGGGACCCATATATTAATGTGTACATTATAGTGATGATCCCAGGGGAAGGGACCCATATATTAATGTGTACATTATACTGATGGCACTGGCACCCCACCTAAGCACCATGTTCAATCATAGCCTCACCTCAGGCCTTCTGCCTACTGAATGGCGCACAGTGACGGTTATCCCACTCCACAAAGGGGGAGCCACCACGGACCCTGGGAATTTGCACCCCATTAGCCTAATGAGCCTGGTCTGCAAGGCCATGGAACGTATCCTCACGGAACTTATAAACAAAGACATTGGTAATCTCCAAACTCTGGACCCCACCCAATTTGGGATCATGTCTCCTAAACCTGATACACTTCTTTGAAGCATTCACCAAAGCCGTAGATGAGGGTAAGGTGGTCACACAGCCTATCTAGATCTCAACAAGGCTTTTCACACTATCCCCCAGTTTGGAATTATAGGTAAACTCACTAAACTAGGTATAAATCCCTATGTCACAAGATGGGTTGCCAACTGGCTCACTGACAGAACCCACACTGTAAAAGTAGCAGACTCCAAATCTGACTTCAGACCAGTGACAAGTGGAATACCACAGGGTTCAATCCTGGGTCCTCTCCTGTTTGGTATCTACTTTTCTGAAGTACAGGCTAACACAGAAGGTCTTTGGCTAACAAAGTCCACAGATGACTGCAAACTAGGAGCCATAATTGAAACTCTTAACGATGTGGACATCCTACAAAAGGGCTTCACTGAGACAGATGCCTGGTGTCAAAGCCATGGCCTCAAGCTCATGCCAAAAAGTGCATTGTCATCCCCTTCGGTAAAAACTCTGTACCCATGAGCTACCACATAGGTGGTAGTCTTCTTAACACCAAAATTGTGATGAGACATTGGGACACAGTTGGAGAGTAGTCTCTCCTTTGATAATCACATCACCACAGTTGACAGGAAATCCTTCTACATGGCACACCTCATCACAAATGGTTTCTCATCCAGGAAAAAATAGGTTATTGTTCCCCTCTACTCATCACTCATTAGACCCATTATAGAGTACAACGCCCCTTTTGGTATGTACCTCACAAGACATCTACAGCAACTGGAAAGGCCACAGAAGTACTTCACATAGAGGATTACAAATTACATTAGGCCTACTTTATAGAAATAAATAAATTCTCACCCAGGAAGCTAGAATAACCCTCACTCATTCCTACCTTCTTCCCTGCCTAACATATTGTTCACAAATCCTTACTAACCTAAACTCCTCTCTCCTCACTAGACTTGAGACCACATACCATAAAGTAGCTAGATTTGCAACTGAACTTTCCTATAGATCTCACCAATGTCTCTCTCTAAGATATTTAAACTGGCTAGAGTTACCTCACCTGCTCCTTCTCGCCCAGCTCCAAACCATACATGCAATTCTCTACCAACCATCTTTCTTTCCAACCTTACACACCATCATCTCTCACTATACTCCCACAAGCAAAAGCCA